>NW_017150177.1:5220-12617 GCF_001652005.2 Ceratina calcarata | reverse complement strand
ACTTTTGGGATTGACTGTATAGCCAATACATCTTTAAATTGAAATTATATAATTTGATTTACGATTTTCTTTTACGAAGTTACAGAAGATCGACAATTTTTCATTCGACTGCTTCCTTAATTTTAATTATTAAATAAAATCCTAGGAGAACATTAAGAATCTCTGAATAGCATTTTAAAGTAGACGTTTCAAGCTTTAATTTAAATCATCGTCCTACGATAATTTGTTACTTCGTAATTATCTTCCAAATTTTGGTAATTTTCAACACAGATTTCATAATGTTATAATGCTTTTCTATCTATATAAGACAGACCAAATTAAACAGTATATTATATTTCAGGTGAAAGAAGAATTAGGGTGCATACACTGTGCCTGCCAGTAGTCTCCAATTTGTCTGACATTCTCCATTCTGCTGATCAACAGTGTATAGTGGGCCTACTTGGTAAAATGGGTAAGATTTCTCTTATTACATTTCATTTTCACACATTCTGTCATAATTGCGTTATAATCTATTTTGAATCGTTTTTTAGCTGTGGACAGATCTCTGCAGTCCTCCTTATCAGACGCGAGAGACGCTCTGATAAACGTGCCCATCGACGTTCTGTCAGCCTACAAATTGTCCCAGTCGGCGGGCTCCGGTGCGCTCCTCGCTCCAGGGAGCCTGAAATTACTGCCTCTTTATATTATCGCTCTGCTCAAATGCGTAAGTATTAATCGACACTAAGCCTGTTATTACCGTTCAAATTGATCGTTGAAACTTATGTAGTATTGACTACCACTTATTTTTAATCCTCTCTTCAAATTCATAATTGAAATTGAATAAAAATAAGTTTGTGTCGTTATTTTATGAAAATTGTTCATTTATTCAGTAACAAATTGACTTTTATCTAAGGATAATTTAAGGAGCTAGACTTCAATAGTGGTGCGATGAGAATGTCAATATTGCCCAGAAAATTAATTAAAAATATGAGTTTATGGGACTATTTTTGCCTGGTTGTTGATGAAGCAGAGTAAAAAACGTGAAAATTTTAATGTTAGGAAATCTTAGCTTCTTAATTATAAAAACAGTAACATTTTTAAAGACCGGTCATTTAGACCGCGTAGGTAGTGGAAATATCAATACGTTTAGTATTAAAAAAATAATACAGAACGATTATAACAGGTTTTTTGTTTTCTTATTCTCAGGTCGCCTTCAGGTCGGGGACGAACACGAGGCTCGACGACCGGGTGTACGCGATGTGCCAGTTGGACACTCTGCCGCTGTTTCAATTGATCCAGATGATTTACCCGGACCTGTACCCCGTCCACGCGCTCGACGACCGTAACGCGAAAGATATCGACGGGAAACTATGCCCGCAACCACCGAGGTTGCACCTCTCCGCGGAGAAACTCGATTCTAGGGGTGCATTCTTGATGGACACCGGCAATCAAATATTCATCCTCATCGGGAAGAACATTCACCCCTCGTTCTGCTGCAACGTCCTCGGCGTCTCTGCTTTCCCTTCGATACCGGAGGAATTCGTAAGTTTGATGCGTCATTCATTTAATGTATGCTGAAGGGTCAAAAGGGAAACCCTGAAAGTCCGTTTGGGAGGCTGTGATAAAAATCTGACGAACACGTTGATGATTCTGCTTGAAATTCTTACCAAGTCCTCCTCGTTTTCTGTTCTTGTTTTTTAAAATTGAATACATTTTGATTCATAGGGAGGGAAATCAAAGTCGATTTTCTAGAAAAGAAAACCTCAAGTGAATAAAATCTATTCCATATTTTGGATTTATTTTCTCATCCTCCACGGACGTACCATCAATACTGGTACGCCCTGTATAGTATCAATATTTCAAAACAATTAATTGGATTTTTAGTACGATTTGCCGAAGATCGACACGCCGGAGAGCGAGAGGCTACGCAATTTCGTATTCAGCCTGCAAGAAGAGAAACCATACGCAGCTTCTGTACAAATCATTCGGTAAGATCAATTTAAATACTAAATAAAACTAAAACGCACGAAATTATTAAATATTCGCTGTATTATTTTAGTTCTAAGCGTCGTGTTTTGCAAACACGTTGCGAGATCGAGTTTCGAATTTAGTGGGTCGCGGGCAAAGTTTCCCATTAGTCCGTAATCTACCCTCTAACTCGGTACACAGTCGGTGCAAACTACGTAGTCGCGTTACAAGCTTTCTAATGGAACATCAAATTTCGAAGCTCGTTACGACAACGTTCGCGCGTGTCCACTTCTGTGCTTAACAGGGCGAACCTTGATCTTTGTTTTCCAGGGACGACAGCCACTTCAGGACTCTGTTCATCGAACGATTGATCGAGGACCGTTTCGAAAATTCACTCAGTTATTACGAATTCTTGCAACATATTAAGACTCAAGTGAAATAATAATAAAAGTAATCAAATCTCTGGATTGAATACAGGTATAAAAAGCAAATAGGGGTCGGGGAAAACGAAACAGAGGGACATTAACGAGAAACCATTGTTTGATTAACAGTGAAAGTGTTTAGCAATCGTGAACTGTGTTCAAGATAAAAAAAGAAAACAGATACGAACCTACAAAAACGATTGTTCAATCGACGATTAGAATAAAAAAATATACTTAGGTATACAAAAGAACCATACATATATGTGTGTATATATATAAATATACATACATACATATGTATAAAATATACACACATATATGTGTATATGTACATATATATGTGTCTGTATCGTCGGCTATATACATGTATATATATATGTACCTATACGCTACTTAGGAATGAATGTTACTCTTGTTTTAAGAAATGTTAAAGCATTTAAATATAATTCAATTGTAATTATTATTATTATTATTATTATTATTATTATTATTTTATTACTATTCTAGGTGATTATTATAATACTGTCACTCTTAGTTACAGTCTTCTTTCGTCCACGTTCGCCCGGTGAACGAACTCTTAATCTTTCTACGAACGATATTACAGTCCCCCGGGAATTTATTTCCCTTTCTCTTAGGTACTTAGATTTCCCCCCCTCCACGAATCGCTTGAAACCGCTTTTAAATTAATTCCCCGTGCGATTTGTATGTTTTTAAACTGTAACATATTTTTTATCATTAGTTAGCCAGCAGCTATACAATAATAATAATAATACAGGGAGGAGGAAAATTGAATGGAATTACGAATTGAATTTTGTTCCTCGCTGTGGTCCCCTCCTCGGCCGAAATGTTTTTGTAAATAATCGTGCACGCCCGCGTATCTGGAACAGACACTTCACAATTAAATATAGAACCCTCTGATGAGGAGCAATATTCATTGGACGTCTGAGAGATACTGTTCTCTTCGATGAGATCCTGCGGAGGAAAAGATCGTTTCCTTCCACTATTATGTATGTATACATGTGTGTATGATGTACGTGTATATATGTATATGTATAGGCTGATCTCGAATTAATGAGGCAACGTGACACGGAGGAAAATGAGTCTTCTTACGAGTATGACAATTGTAGAAATGTACAGACAGGGCAACTATGTGTATGGATGTAATGAGACGTAGAACATTTATTTAGAACGGAATCAATAAGTGCTGTTAGGCGAACAGATATTTTGCACAGACGAGTCATTCCTAATTAACTGATTCCTGTATAGGATGAGTTGTATAAGGTATTTGTTGTACAATGAAAGTTTTTTAACAAGGGTTGTTTGTGTTAGAATTTTAAGAGAGAAAGGAATAAGAACAGTGTTATCTTGATTAATCATGTAGTATTTTATTACAATAATGATTGTATTAGAATTTCGAGAAAGGAACACATTATTTCTATTCACTTATTTTTATATAATTCTGAGTTAGCATGTAGAATTATAGAAAAATATGGGGATATGCAGTGTTGTGGTCTGTCGTTGTTTCTTCTCTCTTCAAGCCATGCAACGTTCGTGTAAAAATTCTTAACCTACAACGAACACCTTATGTGATTCACCCTGTATAATGAAATATACTTATTCCACTTTGCGAAGATTTACTTAAGAGAATTCGCCCAATTCAAGGGTAACTATGCAAAGCAGTACGAAAAATAGATTAACACGTCCTTGTAAAGACTAGAAATGCTTGATTATAATAATTACCGTTGGGCATGATATTATAATGTATTTATATGTACATCAGAGAGAATCCGCTTGATTAATTCGAGACGAGCCTGTGGAAACGAGAGAACGGAGAAATACGAAAGAAACGCTCCGATCACAAACGCTGCCAAACGAAGGATGCAACTTCGTGTTGTTTTTCTTTCTTTTTTTTTCGTAGACATGAGAGGAGCACAGGAATAATGTAAGTCATACAGGATTATAAACAGCGCTGTTCAAAGGTGCGAATAAAAGTCTTAATACCGTAGCTTTGGGTATCTTTTTAATTTTTTTAATTAGGTTAACCGTGCATGTTCGATTCAAAATCAAAACGATGGGCATGCGCCGGTCAATTATCGCGCCACGTCCCATTTAAATTTGCATATTTCCTTTAACTTTTATAATATCGCGTTATAATAATTTCACGAGCAATTTGGATAACGCGAGATCTAATATCCTTAACCTACGTTAATTATTCTTTAATTTAAATGCGATAGTGCGATATTTTAATTCAGTATGGAAAATTGGCGGGAAGCCCATTCGAAATTTCAACAGCCCGGCAGATGTCGCTTGGCGAATTCGTACTCCGAACGAAGGGGTAATCGCGCAGGCGCGTGAACTGAACGCTTGGGGTTCGAGCGGTGTGCGGAGGACCAGTAGTGGTGCGGCGGCCACAGCGAGGGTAAGTGTTACCGCTTCGCAGTGAAGACAACAAACCGGTAAGCGCTTTCGTTCTCGTTTGTATTTCGAATTCGTCCTGCGGTCGCTATTGTTCGCGTGTCCCCACGCTTATCGGCGCCGTTACCCCCTTCGGCCGCGACTGGAGTTCCTTTTAAAATCGGACCGTAGAACCGTATGAAACTTTGGCGGGATAATGGATGCTGCGTGCGCGATTGTTCCAACCGTCCGACGGAATTCAGGATCGTGCTTTTTTTGAATGGCTTCCTTCGGCTCGATAAACACCCCCCACTCGCCATTTTGGCTTGTCCTTACTACCGATCGATAGGAACTATATAATTGGCGGCATTACCGGCTTCGGTGATTGATTCTTTCAAATCGAATTGGAAAAAAAAGGCAATAATAATTACCGTCGCTTATCGATGGACAGGTGGCGCTTGGGCTTTTTCCTATATGCTCTTTCTCTATGTTTCTCTTTCCTCCTATCCAACCATTTAAAATTAATCCATCAAATTCCAAACGTTCCTCTCGGTTCTTCCTTTATCGCAGTTTGATTTATTAAAGGGTCGACGTCCAGAAAATTCTCAGAAATTTTTCCTTATATAAATCCTTATAGGAATTACAAGAAGTTCAAGGATATTAGTGTAATACATACTCGTATTTATTTCGATTCCTTTTATGGATCTGGTTTTTTTTATTGAAAATGATCTTTTCTATTGAAAATGATATTGACATATAAGACAGTCGTAATTTATTTTCTTATATGATCGTTTTTATGTATTTCGTTTTGTTTTTATCGTAGTTTAATTTATTAAAGACTTGAGAAAAATTCTTATAATTGTTATTAATATAAATTCTCCTAGGAAGTATTCGAAGTACGATGATATTAATATCAGTCATATTCGTTTTGTTACATGANGGGCAATATAGGTATATATTAAGTTTCAGTCTTTCTAGTGTTAATAACTCGGTAACCAAGCCTCATTTCGTATTTTGCCAAAGGAAATTGTTGTTCACAATGCTCCTCCCCATCTGCCATTTTCGGCTCTAACAATCTTTCCGGAACACCCTGAGCACGGAGAATATGTTAAAAATGGATGGTGGTATATTTACATATATAAAATAGAAAAGCATGTGTGTATGCATGTATGTGTACATCTATCCCATTGATGAGGGGAAGGGGAGGGGGGGGTGGCGAGGTGCAGCTAGTATTAATATAACGCACAGTCGTACTTATTACACGATACCCTTTATATGTTTTTCAATTGATAATCTCCAATACTGAACGACACATAAAAGAATGTTGTATTAAAAAAATATGTTTACCTATTCTGTTTCAATGTGTATTTTTAAACCCTTGTTAACGAGGTAACATAGTAATTTCTGCGTTAAACTGTTGCATAAAAAGTCGATGTAAACACACTGTAGTTAGAAATCGTTCCGTCGATTATTTTTAAACCCCCCACTTCCCCTCCTCCTACGTTCGTCTGTACAAACGGTCGGTTGAAAAAAAAAAAAGAGAAACCGGATACACGATCGCAACGTTATTCCGAATCTCGCGTTTCGCCCATTCTCGGTCACGGACCGTGTGTCAAACAAAAAACACAGCCGATCTTTTTATAAATATTTTGCTCCCCGCTGCGGGGCTCGACGTGGAAGAAATATTGTTTTTAACAAACGGTATTGATAAAAAGATTTGTATCTTTTTTTTTTTATTAAAGTGTGCAGACGAATAAAAGAATATAATTTATCGCGTTCGGTACGCGCGGCCGGCTTGAAATTCGACGGGATTTACGTTCCCGATACACCGCCCCTCGGCCAGGCGCCCCCCCTTGTGTGCGCGCGGATCTCGTTTTTACTCCACTTTTTAATACGTTTCCCTCCGGTCTATTTTTGCGTTTCACATTTATATCATTTCGTGCTTATTTTTCCACCGTTCCGTTTCTCATATCTCGTTTATCGCCATCGCGTCACGTCACATAAATGTCTTTAACAAATATCGGGGATAAATTGTGTTAATAAAATTGCGCGCGACGCGTACGAGTGAAAATCCCTGGACTCTGTTGGCTCTCTAGGGTCTCGCTTTGTTAATAGGAAACTATTCGAACCGACTGAAGCTAGGAATGCGTAACACGGTTTCGGTAATGTTAAGAGTCGCAGCCACCCAATTTCCAATGTCGCTGCGAACTTTTCCCATTAATTCACGTGGCACCGGTGTACGTGTACAGCGGAACGTGATTCATTTGTACTACGAGGACTGTAGAAACGGGGGAGGAACGACTGGGGCAGGGCGTAAGGGAAATTGGGTAGTTTATGGTCGGACGCGTTGCCACCAGCACGCTCCGGACTTTATCTTCTCCTACAGACCTAGAAACAGTTTCTATTTAAAAAGTAATTGTCCCCAATATCTCCTCTCTCATTAATTTCAATCTTCTACATGTAACCTATTTGCATTCATAGGGTCACAAGTATTATAATAGAAATTAATAGATTAATTGTAATAATGCTTAACGCAATGTTCCATGTAATGACTAACACAATAATTGATAGAATAATTCATGTATTAATTGATATTATATTTCCTACAATGGTCGTAGCAATCGTTGATAAAGT
>NW_017150177.1:3657-5019 GCF_001652005.2 Ceratina calcarata | reverse complement strand
ACGTAGAAATGTACATATTAAAATAGCTAGCTTGATTTTTTTCGACAATAGACTTATGCCACTTTCAAAATAAACGGTTTATATATAGTTCATTCCCAGAAAAAGTGTTAGAGCCAAAAAGGGGTGATTCTGAACAACAATTTCCTTTGCCAAAATGCAAGGTGAGGCATGGTTTTTAAATTATTAACAGAAAACACTGACCAATAAGAGTACGTGTAGGTCCGTGCTCAGCCACTGCCGAGCGTCACGACCCGAGCCAACGCTCTAGTGGCTGAACGTGGGCCTACGCGTGCTCTCATTGGTCAGTGTTTTTCGTTAATAAGTCAAAAATTATGGCTTACTTTGCATTTTACCAAAGGAAATTGTTGTTCAGAAACACCTTCAGAATCACCCCTTTTCGGCTCTATCATTTTTTCTGGGACACCTTGTATGTATGACTGGACGATGAAATTGAAAAAAACTCCCGCGTAACGTTTTCCTAACTAGGAGGAACGGGTAGATTTAAACGGGAGCGAGTGAAAATAAGAAGCGTACGCGAGAAAAGGGAGGGAAATTTTTTCCCGCGATAAAAATCATTCTTCCTGTAATCCGAGCCGGTAATTAACGCTTTTTAATTAGGGCGGCTCTAAGTTCGACGGTGAAAAATTTACCCTGTGAAACACGTTTAATGAAACTTCAAGCAAGCGAAGAAATATTATAATTAAAAAACATGAAGCAGTCTCGTATTTAATATTAAATTCTTAAATAAGCTAATAGCAAGTTTTTATAAAATAAATAACTAAAAGTAAAGATTCAATATTATTTTTAATGGCAACGTGTAGACGCGTGAACTCCGTGTGAAGAGAACAGAGATAAAATAAAAAGAAGAAAAAATAGGTAACTCGCTTTCTACTTTGGGGCAAACAAATGGAGTGAAACCAATAAAATGATCGCGACAATGAAAGCATCGGCTGAACAACTTCCCGCAGAAACTCTTACAAAAGTAGCTTCCGGTGGCCGGGTGGCGGCTACGAAAAATCGAACGTCGAAAGCGGAACGCGGGGCAAAGTTTTTTACAGCCCCTCAACCTGGAAACGTTTCGGGCAGAATTCCGAGGAAATTTTATCCGAATTCCACCCCGCACGCCTCCGCCGCCTCCGGCATTCAGAGTCGCGCCGATTCTGCACGCTTTCAAACACTATCAATACGTTTCTTTAACGTTTCCCTCGAATGGAATCATTTCTCACGTGTTCCTGAGTGTACACTGTATACGACAAAGGTTTGAGATAGGCACACAGGGGAGGAATATAGAGGAAGAAAAATCGAATTTTAATAGAGGAAGAAATACAACGTATTTTGCATATGAATCTTTTTTTAATAATA
>NW_017150177.1:2344-3222 GCF_001652005.2 Ceratina calcarata | reverse complement strand
ATTAAATAAACTACAATAGAAATATAAAACAATTATATTTTATTATTTATAAAATAATGCAATGGTTATCACAGCTGTGGCCATGAATCTGCAACAAAATACGATTAATAATTGTTTAAATAAAATATAAAAATAAACATAACCTATTACATGTATTGATGAATTGAAAATGAAATTCTAGAATTCGTTGACCAATGCCAGTCAGAATTTATATCAGTACATCAAGTGAACGAAAAATAAAAAATTTTCTGAGGAACTTTCGGTGTAAGTTATCGGATGTCACGACGTTCCCAATTCCGCCGGGTGGATTGCTTGGAAAACGTGCTCGAAGTCGACGAGAGATTCTTGAAACCGTCGACGGTTGCTCCAATTGCATAATTTTTCGTGCCCGCGTGCGGTCCGTTTATTTATCCGGGAGAAATAATTGGAATCGCGTGGCTTCAGCCTTGTTACGCGACACGTACTCACGTGAACACACAGTGACTCGGCTGGTAACGTTCGTGTAGGTGTGCATCTTGGCTCGCAGGGCGACCGGGTCAAAAGTTCACAGGTTCACCTGGAGTGGTGGATGTGTGCATCGGTCCCACCCTTCCACCCATAAATATGACCGAACAATGTTTTATGTACGCAGTCATAATTAGAAAGTGCTTGTAGTAATTCTTAATGCAATGTCTCATACAATATTCCATGTAATAGCTTATATAGTAATAATTCATACAATGGTTCTTATAATAATTAATACTACATTTCCAATAATTGAAGTATTTTTTTTCTATAATTAATTATATCTCTTCTGCCAGTAGAATAAATCTACAGATTTTACAGAATATTCTTAAAGGGATTCTTCTCATTCATTTATAGATGCACATTATTTATAA
>NW_017150177.1:0-1528 GCF_001652005.2 Ceratina calcarata | reverse complement strand
TGCGAAAAACTGTTTTTTCGTTTTTCATCAATAACTCGTGAACTATTGACGCTAGCGAAAAACTTTTATATGGAAATTGTAGATCTCGTCGTCCTCTACAAGAAAGGTCAGATACAATTTTCCCGTAGATTCAACGGTTTAGGAGTTATTGAGGAAAAACGAAATTTTTTGCCAAAAGTTCGCCATTTCGACGGTGGGACAGTCGGATTTTCTCAGGACCTATAAAATGTCAATTAATCGTACTTGTAGCTCCAGTTGTCAGTTGCAAGAAAGATCCTATGCAATTTCTTTCTAACTCCACTCGTTAAGGCTCCATTGGGCCTCATTCGTTGTCTCAACGATTTTCACTTACATTGCCACTCTTTAATAATTCTTCTCGATGGCAAATGTTGAACATATATTATAAATTCGAGTTAAACTAAAACTATATAAATTGCCCAAAAACGTACGAATCAAAACCACGGATTATTGCAAAAATAAAACCGAGTCTATTATCTAGTATTTACCACCATTAAAGTTTCAGAATAAATTGTGGGTTTAAGCATCACGTAGGAAATAGCGGAACGCCATTTTTTACCGCGGTCCTTGGGATCCATTAAAACTGTAGGGAGACGAAGGGCGGAGGGTCTGTTGAAAACCGTGGAATCGCATGGAAGGACTATAGCGTGAAAAGACTCCGGCTGCTCCGGTTTGGGAAGAATCGATGGAAAGTGGATCGAGTACCGTAGCCGGAATAGGAAGTCCTTAAATCCCTGGGAAACGAATTCCATCGGCAGGGAAATTATTTGCGTGGGAAACGGACGGAATTTATCCGCAGACCTCCGATTTGGAACATCGCCCGGTTTTAATCCAACCGAATCATTCCATTCGCGATCATTAGAGTTTACTTCAAAAAATTGTTCTATACTTAGCGAGATTACGTTGCTCTTTCGTTCTTGCATTAGTACTAATTTCGCCCCTAATGGATCCAATTTACTTCGACCCTCCCCATCGCCCTTTCTTCTGCCATTAATACAATTTACGCGACGTAATTAGCAAAACGTTAGCCGTATTAAACGACTTCATTATTATTATTGTTATCATTTTGTACCATTTACACCAAATTTCACTACCAATTTCATTCTGTCATGAAATATTTCATTTTTGTAGGAGGTCAGGGATCTACGACAAGCGTTTACGGAAACGAACAAGATAGTTTATTATAATGGACAAATGTTAGATGTGCACACAATGAACATATGTGGCATGCGAGAACGTGCTGGTTGCTTCGACGCAAGAAGCTAGGGATGCTCGATACGATATCGATTATCGAAAATATTTATTTATTTATTAAACTGATTTTCTGTACTGGACAAGCACAGTAACAGAAGGCTCCTAGACTAGGTCCGTTTATCCCTTTTTAAATATCGATATTTTGTATCGATATTTTGAGTTCCGATATATCAGGGTATCGATACTTATGTTTTTGATATAAACAAAAATAAATTTTTCTAATTTAAAAAATATATAAATATACTGACGCTCTCCT
>NW_017150176.1:0-272 GCF_001652005.2 Ceratina calcarata | reverse complement strand
TTAAAACAACCGTTTCTCCTCCGGACTCCCAGTTAGGGCCACCTATCCCTAACATATTGAAAGTTGAACAATAGTGTTGGATCTATTGTGTTAATTACGGATTAAGTCAATAGTGTTTGATCTATGTGACTATTAAAAATTGAACAATAGTGTTTGATCTATTGTGTTATTTACGGGTTAAGTCAACAGTGTTTGATCTGTTTGACTAATGAAAGACGAACAATAGTGTTTGATCTATTGTATTGATAAAGGAATAAGTCAATAGTGTTTGA
>NW_017150175.1:0-272 GCF_001652005.2 Ceratina calcarata | reverse complement strand
GTTAAAAAGAGTCAGTATCGAAAATTTTTGTACTGTTTGATAAATTAAATAAATGAAGTAATTATATCTACTGTTTACTTATGTAATACACCTGACGCTCTGTTTACACGATTTTAATTTCAAGTTACAATATTAAAGTTAAAGTTACACGGTTTCCGTTAACGCGATTTATTTAAAGTTCTGCTAATCAGTATTTGCATGACATTTTTACACGATTTTCTTTTACTCGGTTCCCTTTCACCGCGTCAGTGAACAAAAATTGATATAACAAG
>NW_017150174.1:0-272 GCF_001652005.2 Ceratina calcarata | reverse complement strand
GTTCATTATAGCCACTCAAGGTGGAGGGAAACTGGAAACAGCAACAGCGTCGACGTCTTCAATCTCCACGGCAGTCTCGCGAAAGGAGAGAGGTATGTACAAATTTGAATACGCCTGTACATTACATATATTTATGTAATACATAAATTGACGTGTAAGGTAAAAGACTCGATTATGGAACAGCTGAGAAGAGGGATTTGACTTTGAGATTTTGATTTTTGATTTGACTTGAGACTTTGTGATTATTAAATACATAAATCTCGAAATTTTTT
>NW_017150173.1:0-272 GCF_001652005.2 Ceratina calcarata | reverse complement strand
CGATTACGGGGATCAACTAACAAGTTGTAATGTGCTAGAAAATCCATACCGATAAGTGGCGTGTCGACGTCGGCTATTACGAAACGCCACGGAAACTCGCGTCGGAGGGATAAGTTTAGTTTCATCACTTCCGTGCCGTACGTCGCGATACGCGTGCCGTTTGCTGCGAAAAGTTCATAGCTACTCTTTGGTATACGTCCTCGCACTCGCGATCGCAGAAACACGCACAAATCGGCTCCTGTGTCGATGAGGAAAACGATCTTGGATCTCTT
>NW_017150172.1:0-272 GCF_001652005.2 Ceratina calcarata | reverse complement strand
TGGTGGACTGATTTTAATTCCGCACACTGTGGGGGCTTTTTAAAACTAAATTCCATGCATAGCAGGTTAAAGATATGTCAACTGTCTTAAGGACAGAGTTGAATAGTTCAATGGGGCTCGCACGATACAAAAAAGATTTCTTTTTTGTCATTTTTTTTTAAAGATGTCAAGGTCATTTTCATTTTTCTAAATGAAACCACATTTTGGGCGCAAGTACCCTACAATGTTAGATGACTCACCTTGTATAATACTAAAAAAATTTTAAATTCTGT
>NW_017150171.1:0-272 GCF_001652005.2 Ceratina calcarata | reverse complement strand
ACAGACAGTATGGCCACCAACCACAGGAACCGACAGAGCCCCGGCGCGCCAAATCGGCCGCAAGCGAAGCCACCTCGAGGCGAGCGAAGGCCTGCGCCCGAGATCCGAGGCCGAAGACGCCGCGCTCAAAACGTTCTTGGAGCAGGAGCTGCGTAAATTCGACGGAGTAAAAGGGGTTACGCCGCTCCTAACGCACGAAATCCGAACTACGGCACCACCGATAAAACAGCGGTATCGGCCACGGAACCCCGCTATGCAGGCCGTAATTGATG
>NW_017150170.1:0-272 GCF_001652005.2 Ceratina calcarata | reverse complement strand
TTGAGCTGTTCTTTGAATTTGTGCCAGTTTGTTTTTTTATACAAAAAGCATGTTTGAGCCTTGCTGATTGCCTCACTTAACTTTAGATATAGATTCGTGGCGTCGTGATCACTATCATAATCCTGTACCGTCAGTTTACTGTTTATGTTGTTTAGCCCGCAATCAATTATTGCTATATCAATCTTAGATCCACTTTTGTAAGTTGGTTTATCAGGGTTAATGACTTTTGCTCTGAACTGTATGTTAAATTTGTTGAGCCAATCCGCTAGCTG
>NW_017150169.1:0-272 GCF_001652005.2 Ceratina calcarata | reverse complement strand
CCTTGTTTCAATTGAGATGCTTCCAAATCTTGTTGAGTAGTTTTTCGGTAAGCGCAAACATTGTTTTAATCTAGTAGTATTGTGATTATGAAAATCGGCGATGGCGGAAAATTCAATTTGCATTTTAAACAAAATTACATTTTTCTCTAATTTAAAAAATTTTTGATTTTTTTGCAAATTAATAGGTATGATATTTGTTACCGATACGGTTACGGATACCGAGTTACATTGGGGACATTTTGGCATCGTTAAAATGAAGAATTTAGCTCGTA
>NW_017150168.1:0-272 GCF_001652005.2 Ceratina calcarata | reverse complement strand
CCCTGTATATGTATATTATATATATATATAGTTTATATACATGTATATTATATATATCTATTTTTTATACATATATTATATATAATTCAATATAATTATAAAAATAATAATAATTAAAAGAAACTCGAATTAACGATGGAATTTTAATTTGCAATTAAACAACATTCCAATTGTCGTTAATTAAAAAGGTTTAATTGTCAATTGTTAATGCGACAATTAAAAAACTTGTAACCCAGGAATGGACGTAATTAAAATTGAGTAATTACAGTAAT
>NW_017150167.1:0-272 GCF_001652005.2 Ceratina calcarata | reverse complement strand
GTTTCCCCTGGCAAACTTCGATTATCCGCAACTTTGGTTCCGACGATCGATACCTTCATCTCGATATTCCATCGATATAAATTAGTCAACATGCGGAATCTCAGCGAGGGAAACTCGCTCGTATCATATCTCTGAAAGTGTCTCGCAGCCACCACTATTTTCTTTCTCAACAGTTTACCGTGAGCAAGTCATCGATGCGACGTATATTCAGAAACCAAGAAAAACAACCAAAAGGTGGATGATACACCATCCAAAATTCCCATAAAGTCACC
>NW_017150166.1:2577-3245 GCF_001652005.2 Ceratina calcarata | reverse complement strand
TTAATTAGAACAGTTCCTTTACTCCCTGAATGCACGAGAGCGCCATCAATGCAACGGGAACATTAGTTACTTTAATAGAGTTAATGCAATTCAATTTGCTATCAAACGTCGAAACTGGTAACGAACAGTATTTAAGATTAATACTTTGCAAAAAAAAATACACATTCTTATTCTATCTTAAATAATTCAGGACTAATCGGTTAATTAGTTTGTTCATCGCTAATTATTCCTTAACTAGTCGAGCTAGAAGGAAATTGTGTACAATCTTTCTTGTAGAGGACGTATTTAACGAGTTAAGTATAATTTTTGGCAACAAATTTCGTTTTTCCTCAAATACTCCTAAACCGTTAGACCTAACGGAAAAATTGCAATTTTGAATTATTAAGGAAAAACACTGACCAATGAGAGCGCGCGTAAGGCCTGCGCTGACCAACGGCCGAGCGCCACGATCCGAGCCACTTAAGGAGGTTCTACCGATACATAGCTAGTCAAAGCTGTACTGCCGTCTGATAGCTAGCGGCGTGTGCTTGACTTCCGTAGTCCGACTCGAAAATTTGACAACAGCTCGCTGTGTGTCATTATACGTATACTCTGTATTGTGACTGACTGCTGAGAGTGCTGAGCTGAGTGAGAGAGATAGCCTATGCCCGAGTATGCGTCTACGGAGT
>NW_017150166.1:0-785 GCF_001652005.2 Ceratina calcarata | reverse complement strand
AATTAATTTTTAATATTTTTTATATTATTTACAGTCATATAACAAGTTATTAGTATAAATGTTAACAATAAAAAAAAATTTACTTCAACTGGAAAAAGAAAATAATTTATGCATTATTATTTGTACATTTGCCCAAAACCAGTCAAAATGACTTCCTTGGGCAATCTAGTGTTAAATTGAAATACCCGCATTATGTGCCGTCGTAGCTTCGTTCGAGAAATTCTGTTCGGAATTTACTACGTCTTTCGATCGTGATGAATTCGAATCGCGAGGGAATCTGACGTCGGCGAAGCATTTCGCACTTTGATATTTTCATTTCGTGTTTACGCGAGCTGGCAATACAGTTTGCGCCGCGGCCGTTTGAATTATGCTTTAAACTTAAATATTCAGCGCGGTCTTCTAGCTGGACTCGTAAGATTTGTATAAATCGTATCGGAAGACTCGTCGTCGAACATTCGCGGTACCGTAAAGCTGCGACTGCTTCATCTAACCGAGCAGTAAGAAGAATATATTACGGAGTAATATCTCTCGTCGATACGCTTTTCCTTGCCAGAACGTAGTTCCTATTTTATTTTACGAGAAAACATTTTTCAGATTTCGTATTTCCTCATATTTTTCTCTCTTTAGACCGCCAGCATTAGCTACGTTGAAACGTCTTTAGAAAGTCACATATAATGCGATCAGATGAAGGATATATGCTATATAAAATAATCATCGATTTCTGAGCCGATGTTTCGGCTCTCTGGTGATTTAAAGGTTGACAATACTATTTTTTAGCATTAAGG
>NW_017150165.1:0-272 GCF_001652005.2 Ceratina calcarata | reverse complement strand
GTAAGTTGTATATACGTACAGAAGTTCATAAAAATCGATTAATATCGTTTTGAGGGATAGAGACGAATAGGAATTTCAAAAATCGAAGTTTTTCATAACTTTGAGTTTAAAATTGAGATACATTGGATAATTTTCACATGTTCCTAACTTTTTAGGCTTACACCTATTTCGATAAACGTTTGTGCACATATCTAACTTTGTTACGTCCTGACTACGAGTTCTTGCCTTTCTTTAAAGTGCTTAAGCACACCTTGACCTAACTATCTATTTTA
>NW_017150164.1:0-272 GCF_001652005.2 Ceratina calcarata | reverse complement strand
TACTCTCGGTCCAGGAACAGCTACAGAATTTATCACATTGCTCTCTCCAGGCACGATCTCGGTCGGTGGCTAACAGTGCAAGAAATCAATTTTTTTTAATATATGTATTTATTTATCATTTATGTTCGAGTTTTATTGTTGCTACTTACTGCACCACGTTCCACTGTTGTATGCAATTCATCTAACGATCCTACGATATTCATAGTTACAAAACATAATTATAAAAGAGGAAACAATTTCTGTTATCTATTGAAATGTGTATGTAATCGAGG
>NW_017150163.1:0-272 GCF_001652005.2 Ceratina calcarata | reverse complement strand
ACCATATGCTTCTACAAGCAATCGATGCGCCTCAGCTGCAGGTTTCTTCAAATTAGAGAAGTAAATCAGAACTTTCTGCAAATGACGTTTATTTGGCTCAAAACTCGACATTTTCGCACAAAAAAAGATACCCAATCGCTAATATTTCAATGTGCAACCTTACGATATGACATCTTAGATCTGACATAAGCCGCCATAACTTACTGGTTACGCTGTATGATTTCAAACAGCGGAGACTTATTTGTACACCCAATAGTAATTGTAGAACGGTT
>NW_017150162.1:0-272 GCF_001652005.2 Ceratina calcarata | reverse complement strand
GGGTAATGGACACGCCGGCCAAGTGAACCCTTTTGTTTTCACCCCACTCACCATTGTTGAGTACCTTAGATACAACCTGGCCCTGGGTGACGTTGGTCACGGTCATGCCCAGTTGGCCGTCATCGACCAGCACAGTATTACCTACCCCAGAGCCTGGGTGAACCCCGGATAGGTAACTGCAACGCATTCGCTGTTTCCGATAATACTCTGATCGATCGGTCGTAAAGGTACAGGTTTGGGCGTCGCGCGGCCAGATATTAGCGCCGTTTTCC
>NW_017150161.1:0-272 GCF_001652005.2 Ceratina calcarata | reverse complement strand
CCAGTATAGGAAAAGTCTAGAATTTAATTGAGGTAATAGTAAATTCATAATAATAATTTTAACCCAAAATTTCAGGTGTCTTTTGACATCAGTAAAAATAATATTAAATTGTATAACTTCTCCTACTCTCTTTCCCTCCCAACAATGGTTTTTGAAAATACATTTCGTTTAGAATTTGTTTAAGCTGCAAGCAGTGACCTAAGGCCGAGGCCGATTGATATCCTTGGTGTATGTTACATTGTAAATGCATGGGTATAAAATTGTTTTCTTTC
>NW_017150160.1:0-272 GCF_001652005.2 Ceratina calcarata | reverse complement strand
TCACAATAAATAGAATGCGAGCGGATCATTTCAATCTAGCTTCTTCCTTATTCCGGGCTGGCATAATTAAGGATTGCAAATGTAATTGTAAACAGTATGCCGAAAGTTTAAACCATGTACTATGGTAATGCGAACTCTACACGGCAAGAAGACCGAAGCTTACCAAGTTCCTACTCGAGTTAGGCTACCAACTATCTTTACACATAGACATCCTCATTGCGAAACCAGATATTGTAGCATACAGTCACATCCATTCTTTTTTCAAGGACTGT
>NW_017150159.1:0-272 GCF_001652005.2 Ceratina calcarata | reverse complement strand
TCAAGGTAGTGCCGATTATAGTGCGCTGAGAACAGCGTTTTCGAAAAGGGATTTGCTGCCTCGCGTTGCACGTTAGTAATTAGAAGTGCAGGAGTTTGCCAGCAGGGTTCGCGGATGGCCCATGTAGACGCTTTGAATCGGAATCCTCAACGCGCGCTAGAAATTTCGTACGAATCTTTTAAATTGGAACCCGCACACTACCAACAATATGGCGATATGCTTTAGTCTGTTACAGTCATAGAGATAATATAAATAGAGAAGGGGAGCCAGGC
>NW_017150158.1:0-272 GCF_001652005.2 Ceratina calcarata | reverse complement strand
GGCTAAGACGATACCAAAAATATTTTTGTATTTATGTCATTTTTTTTAGAGATATGGAGATTATTTACATTTATTTAAATTGAACCACCATTTTTTATACACCTACGATCATAGTTTCCTTCATTAAAAATTCATATGTAAGTTCATACAAATTTGTATTAAATAATCTACTATAAGTTTGTATTACAATTGGTACAAATAGAAATTCTCATAAATCTATAGTATAATAATTAACAGAATAAAAATGCATGAAACTCTGTGAAACATGATAG
>NW_017150157.1:0-272 GCF_001652005.2 Ceratina calcarata | reverse complement strand
GAAGATGGCAGCTGGAATACCTAAACGAGCTGCAGAAACGACAGAAGTGGTTTCATGGTCAGGACAACATCAAGCCGGAATCCGTCGAGATAATCACAGGCTAATCACAATCCTACATGCGGTGGCAACTGGGAGTGGTCGTCGAAGCACATCCAGGGAGTGACGGAAATGTTCGGATCATCACTGTGAGAACAGCATAAGGGACACCCAAGAAGAACATGACACAATTGCGCATATTATCGAGCGTAGTTTAATAACACGTATTCTTGCTC
>NW_017150156.1:1374-1722 GCF_001652005.2 Ceratina calcarata | reverse complement strand
ACAAGGGGAGTGCACAACCGTGGAAATCGCTTTTCAAATGACGATGTCTTTAAATTGTAATATACAGTATATGTACTATATATAGTAGTAGTGTATATGTGTATATGTGGCAGTAAAAAAGCCTATTAGGTTTCATCAACATGGGCCTTCGTTTTTAAGATAATTAGGTTTAATGTTTTTCAGCTCCATGTAAGCCGTTGGCTTATACGCGTTATCAAAGCGTGTAAAAGGTCAACGGGTAAAGTCGCCGACTGCGAAAGGAGTACTACCGGCTTCGAATCCTCGTAGAACTATTTTTTTCTTAAATTTTTTGTAAGGAAGAAATATGTTTATCTTCATTTTGTAAGA
>NW_017150156.1:0-768 GCF_001652005.2 Ceratina calcarata | reverse complement strand
TGAACAAGTAACATTCCTGTCATGATTACCAGCCAGCCAGTAATCGCTGCGTGATCTTTTATAGTTCGCAAGTTTAACGTAATATTCTCAGGTAATAATGGGAAACAGCTGCCATTCGGTACAAACCCATAAAACTCGGGAAACACACCCTTGGTGTATTTACGGATAGACCCACTTCCCGCTTTACTGATTCACCCCTTGTACATCTCGTCAAGTTGGCAATGTCGACATCAAATACATTTTTATAAAATAAAGCTGTAATGGATATCGGTTAATTACATGGTTAATTATAACTGTGAGAGTTATCGTTTACGTTAGATCACGATTTTATAATCTTTAAGACCATCGGTTAGATTGTCTCTGTCAGAATCAAAACTAGAAGTCACTAGGACGAAATATTTTCGCGTTGGCACTGCAGAGAGTATGATAAAAGCGCAAGAGGGGAATAGTGGTGAACGCGAAAATAGAGGAAATCGCCGTGACGGATTTTTTATAGCAGCCCTGGTTAGAACTGCTACTTTCGAATCACTCGTGATTCGATTACGTTCGTTCCCAATCACAGTGATTTTTCACAGTGATTCGTGATTTTCATGATCGCTTCTGATTAGTATAGAAAGAACCTGCTACTTGTACAGTGCGCGCCTCATGTGAACTGCACGCATTTAAAATAATAGATGATAAGGTAGACAAAAGTGATGAACAGATTAGTAAACTAATTATTACTGAATTCTAATAATGTTGTACTGGAGTTCGTGCAGTTACAATGTT
>NW_017150155.1:0-272 GCF_001652005.2 Ceratina calcarata | reverse complement strand
ATTTTATTATTAGCGATACGAAAATAAGATGTTTAACTGAAACTGTGCAGACCTGAACACTTGTTTTCAAAATTCGACATATACTGCTTTCGGAAAAAAGGCTTACATATTTATTTTATACTAAGGACATGCCATGATATAACGTATAGAAATTATATACATAAGTGTATAATTATAAACAATAAATATACAATTTATATACATAATATGCATTCTTTTTTCAAATGTTACCACTGTTGACCAGTTTTTGAATACGTTTTAGGTATATCATT
>NW_017150154.1:0-272 GCF_001652005.2 Ceratina calcarata | reverse complement strand
ATTTTATTGGAGTTTAGATTGGGTAGTCGTGTTCAAAGTTCGGCGGGATAATTCTTCTGAGGGCAGCACCTATGAGCTCGAGCAATCAGACCGTCAGAAGGAAGAGAAAGCAGGGGGAGAGGAAGGGGAGACCATGTCCCGTGTCCATGTAGCGTCTTCTGAGTCAATGGAAGTTTGAAGTATTTGTTCTTATGTGGCTGGTTTTCCGCTGTTTTTAGTGTATTCTTATGTCAAGTTGAGTATTCTGGGTATTGGTGTCAGTCTGTCTCAGA
>NW_017150153.1:0-272 GCF_001652005.2 Ceratina calcarata | reverse complement strand
TATATACAAAAGAGAAGAGGATGGGTTAAGTTCGAAGCTTTGAGTCTCTCATAGCCATCATTCTCCCCGATTGTACCGTCTCTTGTGTCTCAACGGGTTATTCTTTGTTTCTTGAACGAAGTCCCTGTCGATGGTAGGAAGTCTCATCGGTCGCGCGGATAGAAAAGATTTTCCAAAGGCATGCGACCTCGGACATTCGATCCCCGTACCCCGGGAAATAGAACCAATAGAATCGCGTGAGAAGAGAGACAAAAATAGAAGAAGAAAATTAG
>NW_017150152.1:0-272 GCF_001652005.2 Ceratina calcarata | reverse complement strand
TTCCTTGAGGCTCATCGTTAATCGAGATATCTGAAGAGCTGCCAGAGGTATAAAGGGATTTCTTGGGAACCTTTTTTCCATCTCTGCTACTATTATTCGAGATATTTGACGTGTTTAGAGTCATACTGGAGTCTCCTTTACTGACCGTATGGCGTTTACGCTTGGAGGGGAGAGGGGCAGTAGGGAGCAAGGTAGAGGAGCTTAGATCAGGAAGGTTTCGTGGAATAGAGGGATGATTAACTGGAGAACGTTGCAGGCTGTGGGATGGAGTA
>NW_017150151.1:0-272 GCF_001652005.2 Ceratina calcarata | reverse complement strand
ACGAACTTTTAAAAAATTGAAATGCTCATATATACAAAGCATAAGGAACGGAAATGTATTGAAGTTCGCACGCAGTAATGAAAAATAAATTCATTAGTGTTAAAATTAGTGCAGGCCAAAACTTCGTAACACAGGATTATTTAAATGTAAAGCGATTTATTAAACAAGAAAAATGTAACGTTATAAAATCTATGAACATGTGCTCGCGGTAAGGAGTAGAGAGAATAGTGCCGGAATCCACGAGATGTCGCTGCAATCCGTTGGGGGGGGGG
>NW_017150150.1:0-272 GCF_001652005.2 Ceratina calcarata | reverse complement strand
TATGCGCAATTTGTCATCGCGACTTATTGTTCGAAGTGTGAGACAGTAGCACTGGTGTTTTACTGAAATTCTTGTAGTCATGGACGAAATTAAGTGCATAGGTGGAGGGAATAGATATTAATTATCTTCTTCATTAAAACCTAATTTTTATTTATTCTGTATCCTTACACTATACAAGGTGATTCATCTATTCCTTCATCTGAGGCGATCAGAAATGATTTTTTATGTATAACATGAATGATTTGCAGAAGCTTCGATTTTCTGTTTTACGT
>NW_017150149.1:0-272 GCF_001652005.2 Ceratina calcarata | reverse complement strand
TTGTGCATATGTATGTGTAATGCATATTTTTGCAGATTACAGTTATTTTTTATATTTTCTGCACATCAAAAATATCTATAAATACGTAAAATCCGCAGCCTTATAATAATACCTAAATAAGAACATATTAGTTTAAATAAATCTGAAAATATTTAACATTAGGAAACTACTACGAATTTTTAATAACCGTTCCAGCTAATCGATATAACATCAAGAAACAACTTTAAAAAAAAAACTAGAAATATTCATCATAGAAAAAGGAACGCGATATA
>NW_017150148.1:0-272 GCF_001652005.2 Ceratina calcarata | reverse complement strand
CCTGATTGCAACCTATCTTCGTATCATCTTAAGCTCTTTACTATACGCTGTCAGATTATTTTAAATTCTTGACAAATAACACGCCTGTTCATTAAATATACGAGTGTCGTGACTCCCGTAGTCACGGTCTCAGAACACGTATGCCTCTAAGCATGCGCTCCTAAAGTCTAACCCCATGATTGGACGATATGATCCGTGCTAAGGTGACGTAAGCCACAGACCACCAATCGTAAAAATCACGACGCTGGATTGGCTCCTCTTGTCCAATCAGC
>NW_017150147.1:0-273 GCF_001652005.2 Ceratina calcarata | reverse complement strand
TCTTCCCCCAAGTCGTTCAGACCGATTAGTCTGACATCGTTTTTACTAAAAATACTCGAGAAACAGTTAGACAGATACACCAAAGACACGGTGTTCTTAGAACGACCGCTCTCTACTAGACAATACGCATTTAGAGCCGGACATTCGGTAGAAGCCGCGCTCCACGGTATAACGAGAGAATTGGAATACGCTCTTTACAACAAAAAATACGCGGTCGCATGTTTCATGGACATTGAAGGTGCGTTCAACCAAACTCCGAAAGATGTAATAATC
>NW_017150146.1:0-273 GCF_001652005.2 Ceratina calcarata | reverse complement strand
CCAAATCCACCGATAGTATCTAGTGACATAATCTGGAACGGTCTTTCTGCTGGTCCCAGGTGTGACATAAGACCATAATTTCTGTTCAATCTTGTTTTATTTTTTATGCATACTTCACAGTTACGTAGGTGTTTAATGTTTTTCGTTAAATTTGGTGCGGTGTAGATTGAATTTATCTTATGTGCAGTCTGGTTCATACCTGTGTGACCGTAGTTTTTGTGTATACGTTGTATTAAAGTTTTGCTTAATTTTTCACTTAGTATTATTTTTTTT
>NW_017150145.1:0-3664 GCF_001652005.2 Ceratina calcarata | reverse complement strand
TGGGTCCTTCGAAGACAGTGCGACAACGGTCCACGAGGATCATTACTGGTTTGACTGTCGATGTGGAAACACGTTACAGAGCAAGTCTAGTAGTTCCTGACGAGTTATCGAAAACTACATCATATTCATTTGTTATTACATCACAATATTCACGTGTAATCTTACATAGACAATAGTGCTTAATTATACGTGACTGGTGCGGCCGTGGACGATTTCCGTGGATTTCGAGGAAACCATCACTATCGTCTCCCGGAGAAGCTCTTGCCCAGCCGCTGTCTACTGCTGACGGTATCCATCATCGGAAGATAAGTATCTCACATTGTTATAATCTTTCGCGATGGATCGGATTAAAGTGATCAGTCAAAAGCGTACGTCTCTTAAAACGCAGGTCACGCATCTTGCAAATTGCGTCGAGTCAAATCGGTACGATTATACCAATCTTAAAATGCGGTTGAATCGCGTTACTGAATTACTTCACGCATATGAAGATTTACATGACGAACTCGCGATTATTGACCCGGCAAATGAAAGATTAAACGAGTTTTTGGAAATTCAGGATCGATACTATGATATCGCGAGTAAAATTAATTTAATGGCAGGCGCTAGTACATCGACGGCGCGAATGGATGATACAATCGGTAACGCGACTTTAAACGCGACTCGGGTAGAAGGGCAACGTACCTTGAAATTACCAGTAGCTGAATTGCCGAAATTTGACGGAAGTTTAGAAATGTGGCTTTTCGTATAAGAACACTTTTACGACCATGATAGACCAGCGTACGGATATTACAGATTTAGAGAAATTTTTGTACTTGAAAACTTCGCTCAAAGGCGATGCGCTGAATAAGGTTCTGGTTTTCAACACGAGCGCGGAAAATTATCAGAACGCATGGCGTCTTTTAGTTGATGCGTATGAAAAGCGGCGTATACTTGTCTCAAAACACTTGGACGCTATTCTTGATATCAACACGATAGCCAAGGCTACATCGAACGGACTCGCGAAATTAATCGACACTATTCGTCAACATTTGAATATGTTAGAGTCATTAGGAGTAACTCTCGATGGCGTCTTAATCGTAAGGATTCTCGAGAGGGCTTTGCCCGGCGATGTTCGTGAAAAATGGGAAGAATCGTTGGATCTAGACGTTCTCCCTACTCTGGATCAGTTCTACAAATTTGTAAATGGAACCGCTTTCCGAATGCTTACGCTCGATCAAAACAACGACCGTGATAAGGCCGAGTCGAAACCCGTGAACAAACGTCGGGTCGATCGGGAATCGCGCGCGGCGAAAGCTCGCAAAACCGAATCCGGCGCGCGTACGTTCGTTACTGCGACCTCAATTAGTTGTGCATATTGTAAACGGGATCATTACATTTATAAATGCCCGACGTTCGGGAAAATGACCACGCAGCAGCGTTGGGATGCCGTCAAACGCAAAAAATTATGCCGGAATTGTCTTCGTTCTCACGTCGGAGAATGCAAAGCGTCGCATTGCAAACAGTGCGGGCGTTTCCATAATTCACTTCTTCATAATTTTACTAATCAGCAAGCGGCCGGTGTACAGTCTACACCACAGTCTAAGTCAGAGACCGAACCGACAACTTCGAAAAATTCGGCATGACAATCAAACATTGTGTTATCTACCATCGGTCACGCTATCCGATCACAATTAATGATGAGCGCAATCGTCCGCGTTCGAACCGCCGACGGAATATTTACTAGAGCTCGTGCGTTGCTTGATAGTTGTGCTTCGGCTCATTTTGTTACCGAGAAGCTCGTGCGGCAATTAAAGCTCCCAACACAGCCATGTTCTATTCCAATTAATGCGATTAACGGAATGACGACGATGTCAAGGAGTTTTATTGAAATCGCGTTCCGATCTCTTCATAGCGAGTTTCAGAAATCTTTGACGTGCTTGGTCGTTCCGCGAATTGCGGATTACGTGCCGGATGAACTGTTTCCGCGTGAATCAATTAAGATACCTTCGAATCTATGTCTCGCAGATCCCGAATTTCACATACCGCGTCCCGTGGATCTTTTGATCGGCTCTGGTGCTACTTTATCGTTGCTCTCAATAGGACAAATTAAAGTAGCTGGTGATGGCGATCTTTTTCTACAAAAAACCCAACTCGGATGGGTAATAGTAGGTGGTGTGACGGATAACACCGAGAAACCAGTAGTTTTATGTAATTTGTCCGAATTAAAAGAACAAATTGCCAAATTTTGGTTAATCGAAAACGCTGACACGGAAATATCGAAATCTTCGGAGGAAGCATTATGTGAGACACATTACCGCGAGAACACAACGCGCGATGCGTCCGGGCGATATATCGTACGTTTGCCTTTTCGCGCCGGTGATAAAGATTTAGGCGATTCTCGACGATATGCTTTACGTCGATTTCATACGCTTCAGAGAAAATTGAATTCAAATTTAACACTTAAGGCTGAATACTCCAAGGTGATGCAAGAGTATATTGCTCTTGGTCACATGTCTTTGGTTGATGATGAATCGATAACCGGTTATTACATGCCTCATCACGCTGTAATAAAGACAACGAGCGCGACTACGAAGGTTCGTGTTGTCTTCGACGCGTCAGCCAAAACGGACGAGAATCTTTCGTTTAACGATAAGCTCATGATCGGTCCCACAATACAGGACAAGCTCTTCGAGCATTTAGTAAGATTTCGCACTCATACGTACGTCATCACTGCCGACATCGAAAAGATGTACCGGCAAATATTGATTCATCTTCAAGATCGGAAATATCAGCGGATATTCTGGTATGACGACAATCGCGTTCGAACATTCGAACTTAATACGGTTACCTTCGGCGTTTCTTCTGCACCGTATCTCGCAATTCGCACAATCCAACGGCTCGCGCACGTCGAGAGCGCGGACTTTCTATATGCATCAAAAATTTTAAAACGAGACCTATACGTCGACGATCTTTTAACAGGGGCAAATTCATTGCAGGAAGTTTTGAGAATACGCGACGAAGTCATCGAAGTCCTGAGGCGAGGTGGATTTAATATCCGTCAATGGGCCTCGAATCACAATCACGCTCTCGATAACATAAACGAAAAGATTATTGGTTTAGATCATACGGTCGATAAGAACGTTGTAGTAAAGACTTTAGGGATCGGATGGTACGCTCAAGGAGATAAATTCGTTTATACCGTAAAACCAATCGAATCTCCGATCAAATCGACGAAACGCGGAATTCTATCAGAAATTGCAAAAATCTTCGACCCGCTCGGTCTTCTTGGGCCCGTGATTTTAACGGCGAAGACTTTCATGCAGGAATGCTGGAAGACGAAACTCGAGTGGGACGAATCGGTTCCGCAGGCTTTGTATTCGAAATGGTCATCGTTTGCAAAGCAACTCCCACTTATCAATAACTTAATGGTAGATCGTAAACTCATTCTAGAAAATCCGAGAGACATTCAAATTCACGGATTTTGCGACGCGAGTAAAGCGGGATATGGCGCGTGCATTTACATACGTTCCCGTGATCAAGAAGACCGTACCCTCGTTCGGCTCGTCTGCGCCAAATCGCGAGTCGCGCCTATTAAAGAAATCACGATGCCACGGCTTGAGCTATGCGGCGCCCTCACACTAGTTCGACTCTATCAAGAAGCACGGACTGCTTGTGACTTTTCGAC
>NW_017150144.1:0-273 GCF_001652005.2 Ceratina calcarata | reverse complement strand
TATATCATAATTCATATAATTATTATTATACAGTGTTCATATGTATAATGGAAGTCCTACTTTACTTAATTCCTCGGAATATCAAATAAAGAATTGGCTATGTGTAAAAAAAATAGAACTTTTTTCCAAAAAATTTTGTTCAAAGTAGTTTGGCTTTAAGATCAAGTATTCGATAACATCATAATTTAAACAGTCCAGATTAAACAATTTAAAATTATTGCTATCCTACTTATTGGTATATTGTCAATTGTGAAGAAAGTCAGTGAAACATTT
>NW_017150143.1:0-273 GCF_001652005.2 Ceratina calcarata | reverse complement strand
GTAAAAGACGTTTACAATGTTATAGATAATGTTTTTAAACATGTGTACGTATTATAATGATTCTTTTTTAACAAATTTTCTAAATTAGAAAAGTGAAAGAAAAACGAACAAATTTGACAACAGCTCATATGCAGGGTATTCCACCTAACTTGACCACCTTAAATATATCGCTTATTTTTTGTGATAGAAAAAATGTCAAGGGGAGAGAATATTCTGTTGGAAGGCGCCAATACGGTGATGGGCCGAATTTTTTTCTCGAGGTCATTTTTTTCG
>NW_017150142.1:0-273 GCF_001652005.2 Ceratina calcarata | reverse complement strand
CGAGGAAAATGGAAGGGAGAAATTCAAAGCCAGGTTAGTGATAAGGGGTTTCAAAGATAAAAATAAATATGAGCTCAGAGTTTCGCGCTTGGCTTTAATAAAAGTAGCATTGGCAGTAATAAACAAAATCAAATTGGAAGCATGTCAACTCGATGTGATGACGGCATTTCTGAACGGCATATTAGATAATGAAATTTACATGGAGATTCCAGAGGGACTGAATATTGATCAGGAAAGAGATAAGGTATGCAAACTAAAGAGAGCTTTATATGG
>NW_017150141.1:0-273 GCF_001652005.2 Ceratina calcarata | reverse complement strand
GCACGTAGCTATTTATTATTAGAATTATTCTTCCGACGTCTGATTTCTTTTTAATCATAAGAAATGCGTGTTTCTAAGGTATATAAACTTTTGGAATTGATTGTATAGCCAATACACCCTTAACGATAGTGGCTACACTTCGTTCAGATGAAAAGGGTTCGCGGATGGTATGATTTACTCAATATCCGGGCAACTAAATTGTAAACGTCCCAAAAGTTATTCCCAAGAAACGTTGCTTACATTGAGAATAATTGTAGCAGCAACATGACGTAT
>NW_017150140.1:0-273 GCF_001652005.2 Ceratina calcarata | reverse complement strand
CTCATCTCAATGGCTAGGTGCAGTGCCGTGTTACAACTATCGTCTTTGGCATTCATGTCAGCTCCTCTCTCGATTAGCAACTTGCAAGTTTCCTCATGTCCTTCTCGCAAAGCAAAATGAAGCGGTGTGTCGCCCGAATGATCTTTCACGTTGACATCGGCACCCTGATCTACAAGGAGTTGTACGATATCTTTGTGTCCCTTCTCAATGGCTAGGTCCAGTGCCGTGTATCCACAAATATCTTTGGCATTCACGTCAGCTCCTCTCTTGATT
>NW_017150139.1:0-273 GCF_001652005.2 Ceratina calcarata | reverse complement strand
GAAAATATTGAAAGGTATTAAAAATATTTTTTGTAATTATTTTATGTTTATTACGTTAAAGTTACGTTAAACAGTGATATATGAGTAAGAATCGGAACTTCCCCGGATAGCTGCGTACTAATCGATAAAGAATATTATTGCTCATTTTTTAAGTAATGTTAAGAACCAATTCCGTTTTCGTTTTTTATTTTTACTATCTCGTATTTCCCACGATAATCATCATTTCGATAGATATCAAAAGCAAGCTCAAGTTTACCTTTAACACTCAATCTT
>NW_017150138.1:0-273 GCF_001652005.2 Ceratina calcarata | reverse complement strand
GTCTCAGTTCCTGTACGGTTTTCTGGGTAAGGTAACATCCTTTCCACCATTGATTAATTGTTTAGAGCGTTGTCAAGTCCATTTCCATTGTGTTTCAACAATTTATCGCTTCAATTTCAGGTGAGGTGATCGCACTTCTGCGAATACATGATTCACAATCCTCTAGGTGAGGTCAATACATTTATCAAGGTCAAGGTCGGGTGCATACCTTTGGTTAAGTTTATAAGGAAGAGGCCACTGTCTCCGTTTCTCTGCGATTTTCTGGGTAAGGTA
>NW_017150137.1:0-273 GCF_001652005.2 Ceratina calcarata | reverse complement strand
TGCAGTTAGCGGGAGAAAATGTCAGTGAAAATGCAGTCCGGACACTGTGGATGCATTACCCGTTCGAGTGCTAGAGGTCTTAATCATACTCGACGGAGCAGAATTGGATCGGTTGTCGAAGGTGGCCGACATAACCATCGATCGCTCCACATTGGAGGTGGCCGCCGTGGCTGGCTGTTCGCACGCCAAGATGGACGCCGGACGTGAGCAGGAGAGCGAACTGGCAGCCATTATCAAAAGGCTCTCGCGCATCGAGACGCAGTTGGCTAGGCG
>NW_017150136.1:0-273 GCF_001652005.2 Ceratina calcarata | reverse complement strand
CCGTTAGTTCGTTGTGGGGTTCGTTGCTTATCCTTAATCGTGACACAGGAATTTTTCCCCCGTATTTTTTATGTCATTTGCAATTTCTTACGGGATTGCGTTAGTTCATTGTATTGTTCTTATGACGGCCGTGCTGTGTCAAGTTTCTTTTGCATTGTTTTATACTGGTGATTGAGAGGAGAGATTTTCTCTGTCGGTTTTAAACTTTTAGCTGACTATGAATAATAAAGTTTCATTGATATCTATGATTAGTGAAAGATCGGTTTGTCTTTT
>NW_017150135.1:0-2235 GCF_001652005.2 Ceratina calcarata | reverse complement strand
TGCCAACCGCGGTTATGCAATGCCTATACGGATTTACACGCGCATAATCGAAGTTTTTGGGAACTGTCCTCTGAAACAGGAAAAGAGCCGTTGCGTTGTATGCGTAATTTCCGGCGAGAAATTTGCATCAGAATCGATATGAGTAGATGTGTGAGTGGGGTTTAAACCCCGGGTGTGCTCAGAGGGACGTGGGGCCGACGAGTTACGGGGTTGCGCAGGTATGTGGAGAGGAGTGAAGTGAGAACACGATATTTATTTAACAATTACTAGATGTATATTACATTTATGAAAAAGTTATTTGAAAAACATAAAGTGTAAATTGATGGTAATTAAATTTGAAAATCGTAATTCAATCTACCAAATAATATTTGAGATACAACATAAAATAGTTGAAGGTCTGTAAAAATTTAAATCAAAAGTAAGTATACACAACTAATTAAGAATGATTTATCTTCGTTTATTAATAAAATTACGTACGTAATTATTTTCTAATTCCGTGGACACTCACTGTCGGTTTACCTATAGTATTCGTAGGGTTAACTTAACCCTTTGCACTCGAGACCATATCTCCATTTGAAGGGGTATCATTTTGCACGTCTTAAGATTATACACAGAGGATCTTATAAGCCACCTGTCTCTCTAAAAGCGCCACAAGAAACGTTTTTAAGGCCTGATAACGTTCTGGTGAGTGAGAGTCACATCCAGGATTGAGATATTTTTACCCACGGCCGGAAAGTGGGGACGACGCGTCCATGGTGGGGACCAATAGTTGGTGGGGGTATGCAGTGATTTTCACGGTAGCCCTGTGGAGAGCTTCGCGAACGCGCATGAGCACGCATGAGGGGAATAGTAGTGGGGATCGAAATACGGGCGAAAAACAGGGGAAGCGAGCCTCGTGGGTAAAAATATCTCAACCCTGGTCACATCTCGAGTGCAAAGGGTTAATACTATTCTTATATCGTGGGGCTGTTAGTGATATCTCTTAGACCTTTAGATGGAGGCGATTTACATTTTCTAAAAAGAACTTTTACTACAATCGGTTGCTGCAATATATCATTAATCAAAAAGATGTTCGGAACGAAAACTGGAAACAAGGACAGTAAGATAATCCTTAATTAATAAAAAACAGGTAGAACAAGTGTAGCTTGATTTTCAAATAGATAAAAGATTTTCTCCTGTCCTGGAAAAACACGGAGGTGTGTTAACGTACGAATCGCTGAAAGAGATGACTTATATGGACCAAGTAATTAGAGAATCGCAAAGATATTACGCGTCAGTGAATAACATGTACAAAGTATGTACAGAAGAGTGCACGTTGAAAGGATCAGACGGGCTTAAGTATCGTGTGAAACCTGGCACCGAAATTTTCATATCCGTTTATGGACTGCATAAGGATCCGAGGTATTGGTCCGATCCGGAGACCTTTGATCCAGATCGTTTCAGCGAGGAGAGGAAGCACGAGATTAATAAGATGACATTCCTCCCATTCGGCGAGGGGCCAAGGATGTGCGTGGGAATGAGAATGGGACTGCTGCAAATGAAATGTTGTTTGGCTACCTTGATCAAAGGCTATAAATTGGAATTGTCGCCTAAAACGAAACTGCCTTTCAAACTGCTGTCTTTCGTTTTTCTTACAGAAGCAGAAGGCGGAATTTGGGTATATCTGTCAAAACTTCGATAACAGTCAAACATGTAATATTGTAGGAATTATGGATTCTAATACACCGCGTGTACGATGTTTCATTTTCTTATTTCATAGCGAATTGAAAACCTAGTTAACTTTGCTATCTCACTAGAAAATAACAGTTACAATAGAACAGCAACGAAATTAGTGATAACTTACGTAACAACTGAAGTTTTCAATGTCAATTTGTCACATACCAATAACACTAACCAACACAAAAATAATTTTGCAATATCCATCACGTGATTCTTATAGAGATTCTCGTGCTGAACACGAATCTGGAAACAGAATTGTTCTATCACGTACGATTCTCGAAAAATTGCATGATAGTTCATAAAAATGTATGATTTTCAGGAAAAGTGAGATATTACAGGAAAACTAAGGGAGCGAGGAAGTTCATTTTGGAACCAAAAGATAGAGATGACTTTCCTGAATAAATCCATGTAAAATACTGTCTACATTCATACTTCTTATCAGTTGTAAATAATTGTTAAATTTCGAGAAAGCGCTGGCTCGAGTACTTTGCGTGTACTATTTTCGTATGTATGTGA
>NW_017150134.1:0-273 GCF_001652005.2 Ceratina calcarata | reverse complement strand
GATAAAGGGGGTGGAGAAGATTAAGGTTCCATGGTGGAACTCTGAACTAACAAGACTAAGAGACAATTGTCGTAAACTCAAGAATAGAGCCAGGAGAACAAAGAAAAACTGTGATAAAATCAGGGCACAGAAAGCTGAACGACAGCTAAGAGATAAAATCAATAAAAACAAAAAAGAATCATGGAGGAAATTCTGTGGTAGTCTAAAAACAACTAAGAACATAGCAAAACTGACCAAGATAATGGAGAGAACTGATAGTAGCAACCTAGGACT
>NW_017150133.1:0-273 GCF_001652005.2 Ceratina calcarata | reverse complement strand
ATGAAAAAAATGTTATGTCGCGACATTTAATAGATAGCGGTTATAATTTCGACGGTCGCGTGGTGGGAAATCGATTATGGTAATTGTATGTTGCAGTGCAAAAGGCTAGCAACAGTCTATGTTTATACAATATACATGCTGCAGCCCACCTTCCACAGCATAAATTCTTATTTACTCCCCCCTGGCTTCTTATTCTCTCACGTTTTTCCAGCATTTTGTTCCAGCACTCCGTTATTAACTAATACTACTTTGTAGGAAGTTCGTGTACTTTTT
>NW_017150132.1:0-273 GCF_001652005.2 Ceratina calcarata | reverse complement strand
GTCGCGTGTCGTGCTTGTTGATCGTTCGCGATCTTTCTTACCGATCGTTTAATCATTTCGGGTTGGTCGTGGTTAGGATTGTTTTCAGTTTTTGGATAGTGACAGGGTAATTCGTGTTTTTTCGTTTTCGTTTGTTTATTTTGTTTATTTATTTCGCTCGTTTTGTTTCTTTTTTGTTTATTATTTATTTTATTATTATTTTTATTACAGTTCGTGGTTTTGTTGGGATTTTTCGTGGTGTGTGATTCTCGCCTTCTCGTTGGTCGGCAAGGT
>NW_017150131.1:0-273 GCF_001652005.2 Ceratina calcarata | reverse complement strand
GCTCAGTACGAAGCGTTTAACAAACTACATGAATAACAATGCAAGGAAATTGTTAACAGAGTATTTGTCCAACAGAGTATTACGAATTAATCCGAGTGTTCGCCTAACGCCAAGATGGTTATCCGCCGATTCCGATAAAAGGAGCGTCATTCCGATCGAGTCGCGCCCTTCACGCATCGTGTAGTTCACGGATAGTAAAGTTTATTTTGTGAATGAAGAACAATCGGTTCCTTTCGGAGACGTTTAATGTTAGAGTGCAAGAACGACAGTGTA
>NW_017150130.1:0-273 GCF_001652005.2 Ceratina calcarata | reverse complement strand
GCTAACAAAGTTTCACACTCGTGAATCGTGTCCAGATTCTGTGCCGTGCTACGTTTCCAAAAGATCACCTAAGTAATCTCTAATATCAAAGATTTCTTAAGAACATTATCATAATTAATAATAAGGTTTAATAAAATGAAATAGCAAAACAATTTACTTGATAATAATTCTCTTGGTAAAGCGGTACTACATAACATAATTTTCAAAGCAATATCGAATATTGTAGTGAGAACAATAAGTATAAAAAAATTAAATGTAATGGCTGTTGTATAT
>NW_017150129.1:0-273 GCF_001652005.2 Ceratina calcarata | reverse complement strand
CTAATTAAAAGGTAATATCGTTCAGGCATTCGAAGCAGTTAAAATCTCGAACACAATAGTTTTTATTCACGCTTCACTAATTCGTCGAGCAAGAATGTGCCTACAACAATAAGGAAGACATTTTCAACATTTGTAATTTACTGGATCAAATAAATTATTGAAATTTACGGTTAATTATTAATTAAAGTCGCGTATCTAACGAATTTTCAAACTCGATCTTCTCGAAAATGACGCCCCGTATGAAAAAACTATATTCCTTGTTTTCGACTAGAT
>NW_017150128.1:0-273 GCF_001652005.2 Ceratina calcarata | reverse complement strand
AGCTGTAAACCAAGTCCTATTCTTAGGCCGATAAGGCTAGAATAAAACATTTATATATATGCACACTATGATTTTTAAAAAGTGGAAGAAGTTCTTATGTGCATTTTGTTTTCTGTATTGATACATCAAATGCTTTATTACATATAAAAATCTGCAGTCCAGTAGTCAGTTTCATTTAATAAATGTGTACAATTTATCTGTACTTATTAGTGCAGTTTCGTGCCTAATTGAAACTAATAGAAATCAATAAGAACGAGACAGTGATACTAATTT
>NW_017150127.1:0-273 GCF_001652005.2 Ceratina calcarata | reverse complement strand
GCTCACCTCCTCGTTGCACTTTGTAAGAGTGGAGGCCTCTGTAGGACTTCAAGTCCCAGCGCTAGACGGTACCGAATTCTATCGGCCGGGCTGAGACTCGTTGAGTGATGAGCTGCAGTAGAAAGTGCAGGATTACCTGTCTCAATCACGTCCCGTATTCGGAAACCACTCGAATACAGTGGCTGCTCCTTCACGTGCGTCTTCTAGTTAGACCAAGGAGACAGCCGTCGGTCGAACGTTCGCGGATATACGACTGCACTCAGTATATCCTTC
>NW_017150126.1:0-273 GCF_001652005.2 Ceratina calcarata | reverse complement strand
AGGGATCCGATGGATTGAAATATCATGCGAAACCGGGTACTGAAATTATTATACCTGTTTACGCACTGCAGACAGATCCGAAATACTGGCCTGATCCGGAGACCTTCGATCCGGAACGATTCAGCGAAGAGGGGAGAAAGAACAATGAGAAATATGCTTTCCTGCCTTTTGGTGAGGGACCGAGGATGTGTGTGGGAATGAGGATGGCTTTGTTGCAAATGAAAGCTTGCCTAGCTACTCTGTTAAAGGAGTATAAAATAGAATTGTCGCCGA
>NW_017150125.1:0-273 GCF_001652005.2 Ceratina calcarata | reverse complement strand
TAGTATACACTGACGGTTTCTCTGTACTACAAGAAATACTTAAAGATGCTTTGCAAATATTAATACTCAATGTAACCCTTACATTTTTAATTTATTTCCTGTTCTACATCTTTAATATTCCACTACGAGTACACATATTGTGTATCTCTTGAAATTGATATTCTTCATATCGCAGACGATTGAAAAACGCGGTTGTCTATTTTATTGTTACAACAAATATGTCTCTTCAACTTTCCTTCGTATATTCATCAACCATATCTGCAGAATATTTTA
>NW_017150124.1:777-1719 GCF_001652005.2 Ceratina calcarata | reverse complement strand
CCAAAACCGCAAAGTTAAATTCCTTGCAATTAGATAAGCTTTACAAGCAGTTTCGTAGAGAGTCTGGGATGCCCTCCACCCCCCTATCTAATAGGTTCAAACCAAATTTAACGGCCGCCCGTGGCCAGTCATCTTCGAAAGCGACCCCTTCGGAAGCGTCCCAAAATGAAAACCAAGCTATGGACATTAGTGAGCGACAGGTTACCGACAATCAGTCACTTCCATTACCGACTGATGTTTGGACCGTACCAAAAAGAACCCGGAAGATTCCGAATAAGATTAAGGTAGCTGTCACTGATACCGACACTGCTACGAGTAACAGATACGAGTCCCTTGAGGAATTGAATTTATCCGATCCGGAAAACACGGACATGACTGGAGCAGGAGACAGTGCTCCTACCGACCGTAGAAAACCTAAAAAGCCTCCCCCGATCTACATTTTGTTATCGGACCTAGTGAAGTTAATTCAAATTATTAAGACGAATAACTTGACCAAAAAGGACTGTACAGTCAACGAAACAAGTACGGACAACCACACTATTTTCTGTAACTGTGAAGAAACTTATTTCAATTTATTAGAAGCGCTTAAGGGGGCGGGCATACAGCATTATTCGTTTACCCCAAAAACGATTAAGACGAAATCGTTGCTGTTAAGGGTATACAGGAGCGACGGGCCAACTCCGAATTGATCTAGAAGGCCTCGCGCGGAGAAACTAAGAAACTGCGAGTAAAGGACAGACTGATCCTTGTCTCTCCTGTATTGTCTCTGTCTGAATCCGAGCTAAAAATCCTTTTCGGCTATCTCGTGGCTATCGCGACAGAACGTAGCAACTTTAGACGGTGCCGCGCTTAAAAAGTTTAACAAATCTTTAAATCTGCCTGAGAAAATGTAGATAAAAGGATATTTATGAATAAAGAAAATATGTAAAATGGAATAAAACC
>NW_017150124.1:0-609 GCF_001652005.2 Ceratina calcarata | reverse complement strand
GTTTACAACGCCATACCCAAAAGATCGACGACGGTGCACTATTTGCCGGCGTGTCGGACACACTAGCATAGACTGTAGGCACCGACGTTATAAGGCGGCTTCCTCTCCGAATCCTGTTGCAGATCTTAAACCTTCAATCCAGGCTCCACATCCGACCTCGTCCCCATCATCAACCACTCTCCGATGCTATGGATGCGGAAAGCCCGGTTTCGTTCGAAGTAAGTGCCCAGATTGTGCAAAAACAATCAGCAGACCAACGTCTCAAGCGTCTTTCTGCGCAGTAAACGCCGTAACAGCCTTCATTTCTCGTCCCACGGTCAACTTAATTGTTGCGGAAGAAGAGGGACATGTATTTTTCGATACTGGAGCAAAATGTTCGATCGCCAGTGGAGATCGTGAGTGGTTATTGGATAATAGCCTACATATACGACAACCACCATCGCCAGTAAGTCTAATAGTGGATCCACCCGTAACGGCAATGGACATCGATGATTACCTGGAAGACGTGACCATGGAAATATCGTCTGCCGAGATCGAGAAACCAGGGGAGTGGACGGATCTCGAAGACTTATTCAATAAATGCATTCGTACGTACGAATCTAGCAACTT
>NW_017150123.1:0-273 GCF_001652005.2 Ceratina calcarata | reverse complement strand
AGCGTTTCAAGGCTCGTCTATGTGCGAGAGGCTTCTTACAGCGCGAGGGTGTAGATTACACCGAAACGTTCGCTTCGGTAGTCAGATATGACTCCCTGCGAACGCTCCTGTTAGTTGTTGTCATGAAGAATCTCAAATTAATTCAGTTCGATGTCAAAACGGTATTTGGAGGAAACAATCTTCATGGAGGTGCCGGAGGGACTCGACGTAGGAGAGAAGACCGGAAGCGTTGTCTGCAAACTGAAGAAGTCGTTGTACGGGCTCAAGCAGTCG
>NW_017150122.1:0-273 GCF_001652005.2 Ceratina calcarata | reverse complement strand
ATCATCGATACATTTTTATATTTAACGTTTGTAATTAAAGAGGAACGACTAAAAATAAAATACTTTAAACAAGTTTTATAGTAATTGGAAAATAATTTAATATTCTTATTCGCTTATTTCTTAGCATAATTTCAGTGTTAAATACCTCACGTATGCAAATATTCGATTAAATGTAATGAATAGTTTGTAAGATCTGCAATGAATTTTACCAAATGTGAATAATTTTGTGAATAGTATTAAATAATATTTTACAGTTTATGTAATTTATGGTTT
>NW_017150121.1:0-273 GCF_001652005.2 Ceratina calcarata | reverse complement strand
GTATAAAAAAAAAAACGAGAGTAAAATTGATGGAAGATTGATGAGTGGTTGATTAACATTTACTAAGGAAACGAGAGGTTAACTAATGATTTGTAAATTTTTGGTCAGTAATACTTGTGAGTTTTGTTGTGTTGTACTATTTATGCGATTTTATCCGCTGTGCGCTCTGAAATCGTGTAGATATGCAAATGTTGTAGAAATTCCATAAATTGAATATAATAATGTGCGCTCAGATTCAAGTTAAATTTCCGTCAATGTTATCCGCTGTGCGCT
>NW_017150119.1:0-273 GCF_001652005.2 Ceratina calcarata | reverse complement strand
TTTAAAAGTGTTTAAGCTACTGTGGTAATATAACATAGTTTTAATAAACGTATCGTAAACTAGTGTTTATTTAAATTCATAATAATAACAATAATTATTAAATTCATAATAATAGATACATACATTTAATATAATTCTAAGTATGTATAGCTAGTGTAAGTTTATTGCTAGTTTTTACAATACAATGTACCGTCAAAAACGGTCAACAGTGTGGGAGTATTTCGAGAAAAAGACACCAACTACTGCAATGTGTCTCTTGTGTAAAAGAGAATA
>NW_017150118.1:0-273 GCF_001652005.2 Ceratina calcarata | reverse complement strand
TTACGTTATCAAGGCGGTGTTCACAATGCCTGCCGATGGTCGCTCGCATCCTACATTATTGTTGTTTATTGCTTATCGTTTTGTTCGATTTTTCCGTTTTCTCTCGTCGGATTCGTTTGTGTTCGTTGGTCGGTGTCTTTTCGATTCGTTCCTGTTCTCTCGTCTATTCTGTTCGTTTGTTAGTGTTTATTATTATTGTTTATTAATTTCCATGTAATTCGTCTATTTTTGTTTCGCGTTTCGGGTTCGTTTCGTTTCCAGGGGTCGGTGTTT
>NW_017150116.1:0-273 GCF_001652005.2 Ceratina calcarata | reverse complement strand
TCATTGCGTTTGTCCAGCTGCCATGTTCCTATCAAATCTTTAAACGATATTATTGTCTCATCGCCGATAGCAATGGAATCGTGAGACCTCAATTGCCCTACGAGTGTTTTGATTAGGTGTGGATAATCGAAAGCCGCGAAGTATGTTCTCCGTCTAGAATGAAGTGTGGCTTCTGTGGCGTTACGTCCAACAGTTTGAATAATTTCTCATTACTCGTGCCCTGATCGCATGTAATAATTCGTATATCGGCACCTACAATGCGAAGTTGTTTCA
>NW_017150115.1:0-273 GCF_001652005.2 Ceratina calcarata | reverse complement strand
GCGAATCGGAAACCATACTATTTAACACTTTGATTGCTATGTCACCCGAATTCGATGTTCCGGGTGGCGAATAAAGGCGACGCAAAATGATGGCAGTCAAAGCGTTGTAGTAGTTCTTGCCTAAGTCAAAATTATTGAAAATCGGTTGAAATTTTGTACAAAATTAACATATGTACCAAGGAATAGGTGTGTAAAATCCTGGATCGATTGACCACTTCGTTTTAGAGATAACGTCAGTCAAAGTTCGCAAATATCATAGCTTAATATTAAAGA
>NW_017150114.1:3271-4805 GCF_001652005.2 Ceratina calcarata | reverse complement strand
AAATCTGCGTGAGTTGTGGAGTAAATGTGAGTTTGTGGTGTCCTCGAGGTCTCGTATTAGGGACTCTGTGGTGAAGGGGTCTACGTCTGGGAATGGACCCCTTTGGGGAGGATATCGCGGCAATGGAAAGTTGCCCGGGTGCCAAGCGTCTGGTTCCCTGAGACGTCGGGGCGCGCTTGGTACATGTCGGTAAGAGACCACTACTATCCTCCCCCTGCCTCGTTTGCAGGCGTTAAACTCGGAGAAACGGCGGTTAGTTGAACACGTGGATTCACCTCAGCGTCGACCCGAGCGGCGACGGCTGGGGTATCATGGCGATTTGGTGGCCATTTTGTCGGGTGAGCAGAAGAGCTCTCTTTGGGTTTAGAGCAGGCCTGAGCAAGGCGGAGACGGCAAGAACAGGTATGGGCAAGGCGGCGCGTTGAAATCAGATTAGCAAGACGACGGGAAGTTGTAACGTTCGTATTTCGGTCTCGTCGATCGCCGCGCGCGATCGGGCCACAGCTCGCGTTCGATTTGATTGTCTGTACATTAAGGTCACAATTCATTATTGCTTTGTAGTATATATTTGCATAATAAATGATTACGCTTGTCGCGGCTTTTCCCTCTGAACTGTGAGGGTTTTTATGCCGCGGCAAGTGCTTGGTTTGGACCGCGGAAATGTGTCTTTTCTTGAATACCCACTCACTTACTCAATCCCTTCCCTTTAGCAGGACTCACATGGGTCAGGTTTAATTAATTTTAGAAATCTCGAACAGTTAAGGAAAATAAAACAATAAATCATCGTGCTTTTACGAAGTTTATATAAGTTCATATATACAGGGTGTCCCAGAACTAGTGTTAGGCCTTGAAATGGGGAGGAGCCATGGTGATTTTAAACAACTTTTTCCTTCGCAAAAAAGTTGTCCGAGGCGTGGTAGCCGAGTTATTAACAAAAGCTCTCGACGAATCAGAGCGCGAGTATTTATGAAAAATGCGAAAAAAATCAGAGTTGAACTTACTTCTTTGTTGGTCAGTGCCATAGACTATGATCATAATATAGAGGCATAACCGCGAGAGCGATATTTCATTCGACTAAAAACTATCGACTAATTAGTCGATAGTACGTTGCGATTATTCCCTAGGTAGTCGATACTTTAAATTAGTCGATAGTGCCCATCACTAGTAGTGGCGAGGATTGGAGACCAGTAATCGCTGCGTACTTTTGTGTGGTAGGTCCGCGTCTTGTCACCGACCATATTTTTTTTATAACATGTATCTGCTGGATCGCGAACGGTTCAAGCAGCCCGCCACGGAACGCTTCAGGGACTACGGCGCCACTGTTCTTAGCGTGACTAGTCGTGCATGGGAATCCATTACATGTGCATTCGTATCGGAAACCTTTGTACTGTAACTTCTACTATAGGTTATAATAAATACCCACTTCTAAGTTACTCCGAAGTTAATTTATTTCCATGAACGCTCTTTGCTACTCCCCCGAAATTAACAGTATCTTTTTTCTCACATTTACTGTTTATTGAGCAGAGTTTATTAT
>NW_017150114.1:0-1660 GCF_001652005.2 Ceratina calcarata | reverse complement strand
TTTCAACTGCTCTAACATTTATTTGTTTCCAGGGTGCGGCTTTTATACAAGTTTTGGGTGCCAGAGGCGCACCAATAGGGTAAAAGTTAATGAAGGAGGGGTAGATTGTTGGTGGCCCGCTTTTCCAGGAAAAACCGAAAGTTGGTTTTTCCTACCTGCTTCCAGGGTCGGGACTTGGGTGCCCGACGAGTGTCGTCTTGCTGTCGCCAGATGGTTATCGGGTTTCGGTCATAGTTTATTGCACCCGTTACACACTACTGTGCCGCACATCTCGGGGCCACCATGACATGACGGTCAGGGCCCCCACCCTGACCGTCGGCGACCCCCGCGGCACCCGTGCATCTGTGATGCATCAAAGGGCATCCCATCTGCACGGGCACCGCGCATACACCACGCCCCGAACAACGTGTTCGGGACGCTCGGGGGAGGAGACATCACCACCCCTGCCGCAAAGCAGTATCATTACCTGCTCATTGTTAAAATATTTTTAAACAATTGAAAAATATTGTTCAAATAATAAACTCTGCTCAATAAACAGTAAATGTGAGAAAAAAGATACTGTTAATTTCGGGGGAGTAGCAAAGAGCGTTCATGGAAATAAATTAACTTCGGAGTAACTTAGAAGTGGGTATTTATTATAACCTATAGTAGAAGTTACAGTACAAAGGTTTCCGATACGAATGCACATGTAATGGATTCCCATGCACGACTAGTCACGCTAAGAACAGTGGCGCCGTAGTCCCTGAAGCGTTCCGTGGCGGGCTGCTTGAACCGTTCGCGATCCAGCAGATACATGTTATAAAAAAAATATGGTCGGTGACAAGACGCGGACCTACCACACAAAAGTACGCAGCGATTACTGGTCTCCAGTCCTCGCCACTACGCTGCCGCCACCGTTGGAAACGCGCTGCCGTTCTTGAACATGAGACATATATAGTTTTTGATTTTTTGCACGTTGACGCACCAATCCTAAAAATCTGAAAAAATGCATGAACAATCCTTGCAACAATACGAATCTAACATAAAAATATGAAAGTGGTATCCCCCCGATTTCTATGTGAAAAAATTATTTTTAACACTTTTTTATTTTTCACGACTATATTTTGCAAGGGCAAAATCTGAAGAAATTCTCAGACATGTCCAGTCTACGCCTTGTAATTGTACGCCGTTCGAAATTGTTGTCGAAGCATGAAATGTTCACTTTCGTTATGACAAAATAACGAATGACGAGCGAGGATAAATGTTTATATTGTTCTACCAATCACGACATAATGATCTCATTCCTTCAAAACGGCAAATGGTTCCATGGTTAATCCCGCCCCATTGTACTAACTTCGATTGACGATTAATTTTTCAGTCGCTCTTGAAGTTTTGCGCTGTCGGATTTCTTCCCCACTCTTTCCTTTTCTGCTGCCGGATTTTTCCCCCACTCTTGGTTTTCCGCTGCCGGATTTTTCCCCCACTCTTGGTTTTCCGATGCCGGGTTTTTGCCCCACTCATGGTCTTCCGCTGCCGGATTTTTGTCCCACTCTCGGTTCGCCACTCCCGGACCCAGCAGGGCCCCCTGAACAATACTCAGCAATATTTTTTCTTATACATTATTCCCTATACAGGGTATTCCACCTAACTTGACCACCTCAAATATATCGCTTATCTTTTG
>NW_017150113.1:0-273 GCF_001652005.2 Ceratina calcarata | reverse complement strand
ATTAAATTCTGCATTGTTTACTTATGAATATCTTATCGAATATAAGCTTTACGATTTGAGCAATCTCAGATTTTGGAGGAGCAAATCGAAACAAATAGTTCGTGGTAGAGGAAGTTAAAAAAATATTAATCAAGATATATACATAAATATAAGTGATAGATGTCACTCACATTTATTTCCACTCCCTGGGTACAGTCAACGGTCATTTATGACGTCAGAACTTACCGACATATATGCAACAACGGTATTTTCAATTGCTCCCTATTAATAAAT
>NW_017150112.1:0-273 GCF_001652005.2 Ceratina calcarata | reverse complement strand
TTACAGTCGTCGTCTACTTACGTATCGACTTTGCTTACTCCATCACGAGGTGGACGTTTAATAAACGTCACTTTATTGTCAGAAACCTGAATTGTGAGGCACTTCCCTTTCTTTGTGATATCATCCCGATTCACGTCGGAAGGGCACGTAACTACATGCTGCGATGTGTCAGTAGTGGTGTTGACGGCACCACCAGTCTCCTCACCTTTACTTACTACCTTTACTGGTACGCGAAAAGCGCACAAGCACGTCTTCAGTTCATCCTTTAAATCA
>NW_017150111.1:0-273 GCF_001652005.2 Ceratina calcarata | reverse complement strand
TTGAAAAATTATAGTGACTTAAAATTTGCATGTACTCTTATGGTAACCAACAGTGAAAACTTTCTGGTGTGCATTGCTATATGCACACTATTTGGTGTGCATGCGCGAAGTTGGAAGAAATGCTAATAATAAACAACAAAAAATAATTTTCGATTTTTCCGAAATTCTCCAAGGGATACCCCTTCAATTTCTTCGAAATTTTCATTTTTTGCCAATAACTCCCAAACCGTTGATCCTACAGGAAAATTGCATAGGACCTTTCTTGTAGAGGAC
>NW_017150110.1:0-273 GCF_001652005.2 Ceratina calcarata | reverse complement strand
GAATGTATGCATAATCGAGTGTATCTTCCTTTTTTATGTACGTGAATATTGACGGAGAGACGATAGTTTCAGACTAACACGTGATATCTACCGTACGTTTTTATATCAAAAGGTGCATATGTAGTTTTGAAGGTGCATCACCGTAAGCGAATAAGCGATATGTTAAGTTGAATTGAGCGAAAATCGTACGACAATTTCTCTATGTATATTAAAATTTGGCGATACCATCCTCTGTTAAGAACACTTTGGTAAACAACTTCTTTTCTCATTCGT
>NW_017150109.1:0-273 GCF_001652005.2 Ceratina calcarata | reverse complement strand
CCAACGGGTTGGGGTTTAACACCTCCCCCTTCTCGAAGTTCCGCAGGCGGACGACCTCCCTGACTCACGCAAGCCATGGGTGTCGGACATAGGATACTGCCCTCGACTCCGCAGGCTATGATCAACGCATCATGGGCGGTCGATAAGCAGTGACAGTTACAGCCTTGTTCTTAGCCCATGGGCGGTCAATGGTAGACTCGCACAGTCCAAGGTCGCTTCTTCCACGGGCGATTTGGCTACCTGACCCACACCACAGGTATTGGAGACTCGATG
>NW_017150108.1:0-273 GCF_001652005.2 Ceratina calcarata | reverse complement strand
AAATATAGAGTTTTGAGTGAAAGGAACATACACAGAGAAGTGTATAAGATAGAGAGCGACAATATGGACCAATCAGGAAAGGAGGTACAAGATGGTAGTAACCAATCTAGAAAAAGGAGGCTAGAGAAAAGTGTAATCCCGGATTATAATAGGAAAAGTCAATTTCACATAAGGGAAGAAAGGAGTACAAAGGATATTGGACCACGGGGTGGCAAAAAGTCAGTCATTGTGATCGAGAACGAGCTCGTAAGTGCGCAGAAAGTTAGAGAGATA
>NW_017150107.1:0-273 GCF_001652005.2 Ceratina calcarata | reverse complement strand
TCCCCAGACTCATTACGTTATTAGCATGGTTAAGCACATGAGAAGCGGTTTTTTGTGGGTCGGCACGAACGATACGAGTTAGAACACGATCAACAGCATGACTTGTTTTCCGAGGACGGCCACTGCCAACTTTACGACTGATAGAACCGGTGTCTTCGTACTTCTTCACAATTTTGCCGACTGCAGACTTTGTTAGGCCAAAACGCTTCGCGACATCACGATACGACCCACCATCCCTAACAGAACTGATAACCGCAAACTTAGAATGTTCCG
>NW_017150106.1:0-273 GCF_001652005.2 Ceratina calcarata | reverse complement strand
CGTATTGTTATTCGCACCGCGAGAAGTGTTTTTTATATCTTCAGGTGGGAATTCGCGTGGTTCGAAATTGGAGATGAACTCGTCCGAAGAGCCTGCGAGGTCTGGCGTAGAATCAGTACAATTTTCATCGTCCGATTTGAAATTTGTGGTATTTAATTCAGGAATGATTCTCGTCTGATTCGTGTTCAACGTTTTCTCAATGACAGTCCTCATCTTTTTCTCCTTCTCGTAAGCTCGTCGCCAAAATTCAGCGCATTTCGAGTTGCAGTTGTC
>NW_017150105.1:0-273 GCF_001652005.2 Ceratina calcarata | reverse complement strand
AATACGATGGTAGAACATTGTGTAGGAAACATAATGCATAATACAAATGTGTGGACGTTGTTCTTCAAACATAATTATTATCGATGAATTCATCGTTTGTATTTGCATTGTGCGTAACGTTTGAAGTTGAATTCGTTCGTTCGCTATGTAAATAATTAAATGCGAGCTGGTTCGATGTTTAAACAGTAAGAATGAAAACTATTTATCAATAAATCGTTTCAGGCTGAAAATGAGTTTTTTAAATAAAATATTATACGTTTACTTCACATAATG
>NW_017150104.1:0-273 GCF_001652005.2 Ceratina calcarata | reverse complement strand
TTCTCTCTGGTGGTGGTACAGCTCTTAGGAGTTGCCAGTCAAGCTTTGCTAATTCACCATGATACGTAGTGCGCTGCGATCGAGTTCAGTTGCCGCAGAGGCAGAAACAAAGGTTTTTAAAATTCTAACTGTGATCCCCGTCACGACCACTTTTGAAATGACTCTTTTGTTATTTAAAAATGTCGTGGTGTATCGTGAAGAATTGCATTAAAAATAATGAGAAAAGAAATGACCAAATTCCAACGTTCCAAGTGCCTCGGGATGAAAACTTGC
>NW_017150103.1:2705-4057 GCF_001652005.2 Ceratina calcarata | reverse complement strand
TCGACATACATTGACCGACGACGATCAGCTGCGCGTATGGTAAAAACACCCGCCGGCGCAAATCAGATTGCTCTATTTCAGAAACGCCAAATTTTTAAACGTTAATAACTAATTAACGAAGCCCCAACCGCAATTTTCTCTCTCTTGATTTTCGTCTTATTTTTGACCATAGAACACGTCTTTAAAATATTGTCCACCTGTACGTTTACACCCTGTATATGTTTACGGGTATCGTAATAGTGACTGCTCATTACCATAATAGCTGTGACAATGCCGCAGTACATTCTATATAATTACCTGTTCAATACGTCCAGTCGCACAGTGGTCCGAAACCGTCAAAACGCGGACTTTAATGAAATTTTCAACATTTATAGAAACTAATGAGATTCAGGATACTGATTCTTAAATGTCCTGTCTAGATAACTACATAAAAATAAGTTGTTGTCAGTCACTTGGAATGTTGTAAGAGAGCGTTGAAGTAGAAGAAGAATGCCCACCTCAGGAAACGCATATTTTGATTTAACTTATATGCACTATATTTTTATGTAAACAAACATTTGATGCAATAAGGCTTATATAGCGTGAAAGAGCATTCTTTTAGCTACAAGTACGCATAAAATTTGTTAAGAAATACACATTTTAACCTTATAAAAGTATTCAGTCACTTCTTTCAATATCTCCTCCGGTTTTTTTTATTTGATGATGATTACAAATCGGTATTTACGAGAATTTACAATGAGTTTTACATGAGAGTCTTCGTTGATATATGCTTAAGACGGGCACGCCAAAATTTTTTGCCAGAACTTGCCAATTTAGAAGTTATAATAATAAACATACAGCAAAGAAAAAATTAATGCAGAGAAAACCGCTACCGTCATATGAAAGGAAGGATTTGAATAAGGGTTTACACTGTTTGTACCTTAAAATGGTGAAGCACAATTATTTGCAAGCGGAATATCAGAAATTCATTTGTAAATATTCTGTAAATTGTTAAACATTTTCGATATCGGATTATAAAATTTTATTGTCTATGGCCTACGTGCTCGACTGGGACCATGGGTTTGGTAATCTTTGGTAAAAATACTGCCAGAAAATTTTTTGCGAATCCAGAATTAGCATCGAAAATAACAGAAATTGCCGAGGTTCTGATAAAAAAATGTAGTGTCATTTTGCGACTCATAAATAGCAAATACGAAATTAATACGGAGAAATTTGAAGAATATTGTTTATCAACTGCAGAAAGATATATAAAGTTTTATGACTGGTATTACATGCCTGTATCTGTACATAAAGTGCTCATTCATGGACCAGATGTTATTAAAAATAAATAATATCAATTGGAGAACTTTCCG
>NW_017150103.1:0-1243 GCF_001652005.2 Ceratina calcarata | reverse complement strand
TAGTGTGAAACGGTTTCGCCTCTTTAATAATAGAATGTAACAATCCCTGTTTTGGGCCCGTATGTCGTTTCGAGACCGTACACGTTATGCAATGATCGACGTACTTGCTTACGAATTTACGCATCTTGGGAAACCAATACTTTTGCGCTATACGATCATACGTTTTTTCCGAGCCTACATGACAATTCTCGTCATGATACAAACGCAATAAGCCAACTCTGCTACCCTTTGGCACAAAACTACGATATACTGTTCGCCCGGTATCTCTTTGAATTTTCCTACACAGTATACCTTCCCGAACTTCAAAATCTGAACAAATAGCATCGTTCGTCTCTAAGCGCTTGATGATAGATTTCGTTTCATCGTCACTTCGCTGAGCAATTTCCAGCCAAGAGCCCTCGCAAATGACGTTTACGCGATAATTTTTGGGTGGATTACGGCTTAGGTAATCTACATGTTCCACATACTTCCCCTTACGATATTCTATTTCGAAATCGAAATCCTGTAAAAACATCCACCACCTCGCAACGCGTGGTAATAAATCTTTCTTACTACTCGTGGCTTTGATAGCGTTACAATCGGTCACTAATTTAAATTTGATACCTAAGAGGTACACGCGAAAGTATTTTAACGCATTCACGATTGCAAGCGTCTCCAGCTCATACGAATGATATCGTGACTCTTCCGGTGTCGTACGTCGGCTAAAATACGCGACTACTCGTAGCCCACCGTCCACTTTTTGGAAAAGAATAGCACCGTAACCGATTGCACTCGCGTCTGTATGTAATTCTGTTTCCCGCGTAGAATCGAAAACAACAAGCAACGGATCTGAGCTCAATTTTTCTAGAACATATCGTTTAGCCTCCTCTTGTTCCGCTCCCCAATGCCACGGTTCGTTTTTCTTAGTTAATTTCGTGATACACGCTGTCCGTACAACAAATTCGGGAATAAATTTCCGGAAATAACTAGCTAAACCCATAAACTGCCTTGCTTGTTTTACATTGCATGGAACGGGTGACTCTAAAAGGGCTTTGACCTTTCCTTTTCCGGGTTTTACTCCTTCGGCAGAGACCTCCCTGCCTAAGTACTCTATTGTTTTCTGAAAGAATTTACACTTCGCGATATTTAATGAAAACCCTGCAGCGTCGAGTGCTTCCAACACAAACCCTAATTTCTCAATCCCTTCCCCTATCGATTTAGACGGAATCAAAACGTCGTCGATGTACACCAACGCTACATCGTT
>NW_017150102.1:0-273 GCF_001652005.2 Ceratina calcarata | reverse complement strand
GTTCGCGCCCGTCGTGAAGCAAACCACCTTCAAGCTTTTGCTCGCCATTGCAGGTAAGGAAGGTTTGTTAGTTAAGCATTTCGATGCAAAAACTGCATTTTTAAACGGTTATCTCAAAGAAACGATCTACATGAAGCAACCAGAGGGATACGAAATTAAAAATGTAAAAGACCAGATCATGGTTTGCAAACTGAAAAAGGGATTGTACGGATTAAAGCAGGCAGCTAATATATGGAACAAGAAATTGGATTCAGTTTTTAAGAGCAGAAATTT
>NW_017150101.1:0-273 GCF_001652005.2 Ceratina calcarata | reverse complement strand
GGTGGCAGGGGTGATACATAGTTACAATTACAAGACAAGAGGTACATTGTATAAAATATATATATGGCCGCGGGGGACATTTCCCCCCGCGGCTTTCACGCAGTCTTATATATGCGATTTTCTATATGTATTATTTTGGCGGGTGCAGCAAAGCTGCAGCCCGCTTCAGGGCAGGGCGAAGGCCGAAACCCCTGCGACGGAGTCGTCAAATAATAAACCGCGGGTGCGCCGCTCAGGCGGCCACCGGCGAGGAGCTCGTTCGCGGAGCCGAGT
>NW_017150100.1:0-273 GCF_001652005.2 Ceratina calcarata | reverse complement strand
GCCAAATATCAGAGTTCAGCTTTTCTCATGTGTTTAAATTAAAATCTAAATGTTGATTAAACTATAAATACAATCAATATTCTTAACGGCACCACAATCGGCACAACAATTAATTAACTTCGAAATTGTAAAAGTATAAAATTATTCACGTCACTCTTTGTCATTTGATTATTTCAATAAGTATAATGATAAATGGTACAAAGCGTACAATCTGGCACTTCCTATATTTTTTTTTATATAGAAAACAACTTCTGTTTTTTATATACAATGCTT
>NW_017150099.1:0-273 GCF_001652005.2 Ceratina calcarata | reverse complement strand
ATCGCGCGTCGCCCGCAGGTGGGGGGTAGTCCGCGCCCGGGTTGTTCGCCCGACGTACGACACGAGGCCCGAAAGGCCGCCTAGCTCTTCCCCGTAGGTAGCAAGGTCGCTCGGGCGCGGGCGCTTCGGTCAGTAGTCTGCCGCGGTTTTTGGCGAGCCCGCGTGCGTTTGTAGCGCCGCACGACGGCGAACACCGGAGTCATCACCAGAAAGTGTAATTGCGGCTATCCCACTCGGTCTCGGTCTCGCGAGACCGGCGGGGTACGTAGCCCG
>NW_017150098.1:0-273 GCF_001652005.2 Ceratina calcarata | reverse complement strand
TACTTGCTCAGCTATGGTAACAACTTCAGAAATGGACTCACCTCCTCCATAAATATCGTCCACATATCGTCCCTTGAGTAAGGGCTCGACTGCGAGTGGATATTTGTCACCCTCATCTGCAATAAGTTGCAGTAGCACTCTAACAGCAAGATAAGGCGCACTTCTCGTTCCATAAGTCACAGTAGTGAGCTGGTAGGGGATGATTTCATTCTCCTTATTTATCCAGAGCACTCTCTGTAAGTCCCAATCGTCCGGATGGACGTTGATTTGACG
>NW_017150097.1:0-273 GCF_001652005.2 Ceratina calcarata | reverse complement strand
CAACAAAAATTGATAGAATTTGTTATATTGTTTATATAAGTACTTTCATATCACAAATTTTTGGCAACGAATTCTGCGGACTTTTAATCCTAAAAAATAAGAAATTTTGAATTTAAGATTAAAAACGTAATTGAAAATCGACACTCACTATGTTCTGATGTTCAAGAAATATTGTAAAAATAGGATAGGATTCCTCTTATTGATGAGTTTATAATTTCTTTATTATATTTTAATCAATAACTTTCTTTAAAGTCCATGAATGATGATTATTTT
>NW_017150096.1:0-273 GCF_001652005.2 Ceratina calcarata | reverse complement strand
TAAGATTGTCCTCGTGTACCATCCTTGTGTAAATCGCGTTCATAGGGATCAGGTTAGACACTTATGAGTTAGATCGAAGAACTTTAACTGAAACATGCAATGCAGCACAATTGTGTAAGGAAGCAAAGTTTCAAGTATCGAATAATAACTGTTCTGGAGTCATTTATGTTAGGTACACCAAATGTTCAATTTCCGTGATTCTATCATCGCAGTCCAACTTGTTACAGTTTACTATAACAATTTCGCGTTGAAGGATTACGGAGATGCAACAGC
>NW_017150095.1:0-273 GCF_001652005.2 Ceratina calcarata | reverse complement strand
AAATTTGTTCAAGCATGAAAAAATATATTGCAGTAAATTACACTAATTTTAAGAATAATATAATGTCCGATCCAACACTGAGGAAATTGTCGATTAAGGAAATCACGTATATTTCGTCGAAAATGTGGCGGGATACCATCATGTAAAAATCACAATTGTGCCTATAATTATGAAAGTGGTCTAAGTCATATATTTCTTGTCGTAAAAATTACGTTGAATAAATTTAGTTTAAAATCATGTCGTGTGAAATAAGTGATAAATTCATTTTTTTTT
>NW_017150094.1:0-273 GCF_001652005.2 Ceratina calcarata | reverse complement strand
GCACTTCATTCGGCTCAAGGGCACATTTGACCCCCTTATCCAGCTAGGCCCTTTATTCTATGAATAAAGTATACTGTATTGATTTTGGTGAATAAGGAATACTGTATTTATTCTAAAAAAGTTGCATCATTATTTGACCCATTCGTAATTTATCCTAAAAACCAGGAGATGATTAAGATGATCTTGTAAGAAAAAAATCGTGCAACTACTTTGTACAGATTTTAAATGGCATGACAGCTGTGTTAAGAAGAAATGTGCGGAGATGCATACTCA
>NW_017150093.1:0-273 GCF_001652005.2 Ceratina calcarata | reverse complement strand
CACGATACCCTTTAGATTAGATTGTCTAATCCGTTTATAGGTAGCAGAAAATGAATTATGCTCATTTCTGCTGTACGGAGGTTTGGAGAGGGTGGCGTATTCTGTTGATTGATTTCGTCCAAGACGTTAACAACAAAGAGATTATACGCCATGGCCAAGTCTATCTTACAGGCCTTGCCTGAAGCAGTTTTAGCAAACTGATCCACTCCATGACCTTCTTTGCGTGTGCGCCCAGCAGTTGATTAGCGGTGCTGTTGAGGCCAAATTCGCGGT
>NW_017150092.1:0-273 GCF_001652005.2 Ceratina calcarata | reverse complement strand
GGCACACCCGGTGAACCGGGTTCAAAGATAGTCGAGAGGATTTTCTTTCCTCTTGCGAGCACCGCGACGCGAAAACGCGGGGTTTCGCGCGAAAAGCGACGGGCTCTAAAGCGATTTCACTGCGAACCAGTCTCGCAACCACAGAGGAATAAAAGATTTTTAGAAAGCGGATTTTGCTTCTGGTTTTATAAAACGTAATGGGGTTTATAAAGAAAATTGACAACGTTGTAACGATTGTTAATGGAAAACTAAAACCTATGAATTGAACTTCTA
>NW_017150091.1:0-273 GCF_001652005.2 Ceratina calcarata | reverse complement strand
TGCGGTCCCTGACCTCAGGCGCTTTGACGCTGACATCGCCGATGCCGATCTGAATATGTTGCTCAGGCAGAAACGCGTTACGCACCACCCAGCTGACGACTACCCTCAAGTTGACTATTGACCTACTGTGAAAGCAGTACCGCGAGTTAAGCCTCAACAGCACTGGCGATCAACTGCCCGGCGGTCGTGCGAAGAAGGTCATGGAGTGGAGCAGTTGATACAACTGGTTCAGACAAGGCCCGTAAGGTAGCACTTGGCCCTGGCGCATCATCT
>NW_017150090.1:0-273 GCF_001652005.2 Ceratina calcarata | reverse complement strand
GGACAAAAGGTAAATATAATAGATTTATGCAAAGTAGTTACTGATGTTTATAATCTCCAAAAAGGTTTTATTTTAGAATTTTTGTTTCAGCTACTCAATATAATCGTTATCGTTCTACATTCTACCTAGTGTTCGATTTTTGTGAACATGACCTCGCAGGTTTATTGTCAAACGTAAATGTCAAATTTAGCTTAGGAGAAATTAAGAAAGTTATGCAGCAGTTGTTAAATGGCCTCTATTATATCCATAGTAATAAGGTAAATATATATATAT
>NW_017150089.1:0-273 GCF_001652005.2 Ceratina calcarata | reverse complement strand
ACGCACACGATACATCACGGTTTGAAAACGCAATATTTTGTTAAATGTCGAGTGTATAATATCTACGGTAATTTCATGAGCGAACCGCAAGCCGACGATACGTTGGATATTAATAGAGGTGCCGTATGCGGTACTTTATTAATGGGTACCTGCGGGATGTTCTTCCGGGTCTCCTGGAAGATATTCCACTTGAGACCAAGAAGAACATGTACATCCATGCAGGATGGTGCACCCAAGCATTACGCCGCAAGTGTTCGCGCACACTTGCATGAA
>NW_017150088.1:0-273 GCF_001652005.2 Ceratina calcarata | reverse complement strand
TGCACCATTGCCAATTAGACGAATTATCAAACGATGTTTACCCTTTTCCTGCATAACTCCAGGATTATGTAAATGTTGTGCGTGTCGTCGAAGAAACCGTAGAAACCCACAACGCTTTGGTGCTTTAAAGTTTGGTGGATGGAAATCTCTTGTGTCATTTTCTCCCTATCATTGTTCTTTGTAATCTGCGATTTAGGTACAACCTTTCCAGCGTATAAATGATGGCTCTTCGACTCTCTGATCTTGTAACATTTTGCAAAACCACCCTGTGGG
>NW_017150087.1:0-273 GCF_001652005.2 Ceratina calcarata | reverse complement strand
CTGAGGTACAGGTAATGGTTCTATTGGTATCCACATGACATCCAGGCTTGATTGAGAAATAAATTTAATGATCTAAACAGTTTCTGTTCATGTTTTTCTAGAAATGTGTCAATCACACGTACCAATAGAGGTACAGTGTCTGGACATAATTATTCTAATCAACTACCAATGATCAAATTCAGCATATTGGGACTGGTGATTTACAATTAAGATACTTAATTTTAATTTTATGGCAAGTAGAAACGTGGGAGGTGCAAGCACTCGGCAATTTCT
>NW_017150086.1:0-273 GCF_001652005.2 Ceratina calcarata | reverse complement strand
CCGTTTTGCTTCTTCGTCAAGCAAACGGCTCTTCACGAAAGCTATATCCATTTGCTCAGCACTGAGCGTTTCAATCGCCGTGACCACGTGGTCATATTCATTTGGCATAGTTAACAAAAGATGACAAACCACGTCTGAGTTTTCCAGCTTTACTCCACTGGTTTTCAGATCACGAATGAGTTTATCGAAAGCAAGAAAATGACTAGACAACGTATCTCTTCCCGGATTGAATTTCATCGTAAGCAAACGCTTCCTCACGAGTAACTGACTAAC
>NW_017150085.1:0-273 GCF_001652005.2 Ceratina calcarata | reverse complement strand
ATTTCTGCTTTTCCTTCCAATTACGAGTCCTCCTCTCAAGGAGACACGAACCGCTAACCGCTCCCTTACCGAATACTCTCGCCGAGCTAGTCGGTTACAATCCCTATTATTAGGTTATAAAATCCCTAAACCTGAACGTCCTTAACTTGCATGCGCGCGTGTCTATTTTTACCATTTACCTGTAAAAAGTAACAATTACAATTAAGAGAATTTAACACTGTTTTTTTTTATTTTCAGCGTCAGTTTGAAAAGAGAGGGAACAATATTAGAGCT
>NW_017150084.1:0-273 GCF_001652005.2 Ceratina calcarata | reverse complement strand
GGCCAATCTAGTGTTAAATTAAAAAAAGTGATAAATTATTTAAAATCAATAAACGTTATATTGCATTGACAAATCTCGTCGATTCAGCTTGTTTATAACGAATGCATTTGATTGCTACGACTGTTAGATGGTTTATTATCAATCGAGTCGAGACGCTGCAGAGACAGAATAATTACTGTAATCATATAGTGGCAACCGAGTCGATGATAGTTATTATCTACGGTAGTTACGAACTATCTATTAAATCATGCATTAATAAATGTTTATCTACAA
>NW_017150083.1:0-273 GCF_001652005.2 Ceratina calcarata | reverse complement strand
GTTGTAGGCCCTGGCAAAGTCCTCGCTGTTAGATAACGGGCCTAGGACCCTTATAGGACCTGGCGAATGGACGCTGCTACGTATTTTCGTTAATGCGTCTTCCGGCCTCATAGAACCGCACCAGATCTGTGCGTAGTTTAAAAAGAACAGCTGATCGTGAGTTAGATTCACGCCAGGCAGCAGAGGTTCCTCGCCGTGAATCGATACCCATTTCTTATATGCCTGAATTGGAAACAACAATCATAGAATTAATACTGAATTTTGTATGTTAGA
>NW_017150082.1:0-273 GCF_001652005.2 Ceratina calcarata | reverse complement strand
ACCTAAGCTGACATTTGTTAACACGAAAGTACATGTGCAATATGTCGACAAATTGAACAAATCAGAATTGCGATACTACATTAGGTCGTTCGTCTTACCCCGAGAGCAGTTTCCCCCCTTTAGCTACTTCTTAAAACTTCTTGTTCTTGGTAAAAAACAAAATTGTTCGAAACACAGTCGGGGAATGAAAAATGAATTGAGAATTTAATTCGATCTAGATTAAATCGTCATTATGCGAATGTGCTGAGAATTGCGTGACTGTGGGGGAAGGGT
>NW_017150081.1:0-273 GCF_001652005.2 Ceratina calcarata | reverse complement strand
TTATCGAGAAATCTGAAGAAGAATCAATTAATATAAATTCGTGCGAAGTTGAAACGACAAGATACGAAGAACTTTTGAAATTACTACGTCTAGATCATCTAAATAACGAGGAAAAAGAACATGTGCTAAACCTCGTAGAAGAATATCAAGAATACTTTCATATACCTGGAGAACAACTCACCTGTGCTAAGGGAGTTACTCATAGGATTAATACTACGGACAATGTACCAATAAATTCCAAACAATATAGGTACCCACCTATTCATAAAGCAG
>NW_017150080.1:0-273 GCF_001652005.2 Ceratina calcarata | reverse complement strand
GCATATCCTAAATTTAGGTGTCCAAGATTTGTTAGCTTTATTAAAAGTTCAGTTTAATGAAAATGAAGTTTATGGTATTGCCGCAGATTCTATTGAAAATGAACTAATTGAAGATTGAGAAGATCTAGATTTTTTCCACAAAGTATTGCTAAATTGTCTAGATCACTGTCATAGATCACTATGCATAAAATTAAAGACTTCTGAAAAATTTAAAAACAGATTAAAACTGTACTGCGATGTCGAAAATGAAAATTTTATGAAAATACCATTGAA
>NW_017150079.1:0-273 GCF_001652005.2 Ceratina calcarata | reverse complement strand
TCATTACTGTTCCATTTATATTAATATTTCAATTTTCCATGTATTCCTTCTTAAACCGCAGTAAGAATTGTATAACATTTAAAGAACGTTAACTTCTTCAGTTACCGAAGTGTGGTCAGGGGATCTTAAAATGTGCTTTTTCGCAACGAACAAAAGAAAGAAAACGAAGAAGAAAACAATGCATGGGTATACAGAATCGGAATCAAGATCGAGAGCCAGCTGGCGTCCCGCTTAGATTTCAACGATTGAGGAGCAAAAGGGAAAGACTGATGT
>NW_017150078.1:0-273 GCF_001652005.2 Ceratina calcarata | reverse complement strand
AAGCAACGGCGGTGCCACCATTCAAGGTACGAATGTTTAACAAAATTTAGCAAAACATATTTGTTAATTAAAAAATAATTTTGTCAGGCTACGTGTTAAGTTACAAAAGGGACCAAGGTGGCTGGGAAGAAATTACCTTGTCACCCGAGCACACTGAGTTCATTTTAACCGGTTTGAAGTGCGGTTCCTCGTACTTGGCGCATTTAACAGCGCACAATCGCGTGGGCACAGGAGATCCGAGTGCCCTTATCAGCGCTACGACCAAAGGAACTG
>NW_017150077.1:0-273 GCF_001652005.2 Ceratina calcarata | reverse complement strand
CGCGCCACGTGTTTAAGTACCGGTCCTTGAGCCGGGAAAAGGGAGAGTTGATTCTTGTTGACCACCATCCATTACGATTATCACGCTGGAGAACCGTAGCCTGAACGAAGGTAGTACGACCAGCAACTCTCGTTTTCAGTCGGCGGCAATTAGACTCACCGACTTCCCGCTCCCGCGGACGCACACGGACTTACGTCAATACGTCGTAGCTCGTTTGTTCGGAACTTCCCCGCTGAGAGGCACGCCGAGAGACTTGCTCCGCTCGATTCGAGA
>NW_017150076.1:0-273 GCF_001652005.2 Ceratina calcarata | reverse complement strand
CGGACTCGTTTGCGTTCGATGTTCGGTGTCTTTTCAGTTCGTTTCAGTTTTTTCCCGTCCTTTCCGTTCGTTTGTTAATTATTTGTTGTTGTTGTTTGTTAATTTCCGTTTACTTTGTCGTTTCTCGTTCTCGCGTTTCGGGTTTGTTTCGTTTTCGGGGGTCGGTATTTTTACAGTTCGTTCGCGTATTTCTTTCGTTTATTTCGTTCGTTCGTTGGTTTTTATTGTTATTGTTTGTTGTTTTCAGTTTCGTTCGATTTTTGTTTCCGTTCG
>NW_017150075.1:0-273 GCF_001652005.2 Ceratina calcarata | reverse complement strand
TCTTCTATTGTAAGAATTAAGATAATATCTATATTCAAAGATTTTTATACTGTTTAATATACGTATGGCGATTACTGAATGAAAAGTATACTTTCATCTTCTCTTAATGTTATTAGAATTATACGTTCATTTATACGAAGTATTTCCATATTGTTTCATGCTGTTGGTAAATTTAATGTTAAATAATAAAAGATTTTTGTACATATGAACAAAATTGTTTTAAAAATACGAATGGAGTGGTAGCGTATCAGCCAATGTTGTTCACGTATATAT
>NW_017150074.1:0-273 GCF_001652005.2 Ceratina calcarata | reverse complement strand
CATAATCAATTATCAGCACCTATTTACAGTGACATGATTCAATACGCATGGTACGTAAATATTAAACGTTGAAGAGATCCTGAGTACATCAAATACTGTGGAGATACCGACTACATCGAGTGGAATATTGAATATTCAGGAAATGCCGACTACATCGTCGGAAATATTAAATTCATTACCGGGTACATCAACGGGATCTGAAACAGTACCAAGTACATCGGCATCTGATAGTGCATTGGCTTCGCATGTGAAACGTACGTACACTAATTTGTT
>NW_017150073.1:0-273 GCF_001652005.2 Ceratina calcarata | reverse complement strand
TTTATTAAGGAATATGTATGATATAAAGGCAACATATGTATATATAAAATAATATGTATATTTTAATAGAATATACACTAACTTATTACAAACATGGGATACATATAAATCTTTATGTATAAATAATAACATTCTTTAAACAGCAACTTGTAAATCAACATAATTTGTTACTTTAATCTTTTTTAGTTTTCAGTTCCTGCAAAATAAAAATAAAATTTATAGAATAGAAAACTTATAATCCTGTTTTAAATACTTATGCAATAGAGATTCATA
>NW_017150072.1:2193-2681 GCF_001652005.2 Ceratina calcarata | reverse complement strand
AAAAAAAAAAAAAAAGATCCGAGTTTCGAGCAGGACGCGTATCTGTTTTTATAAAGGAATCAGAGACATCCTTGCGAACCGCCGGAGCTCGTCGGTATATGAATCCGCTCTGTTTACTTGCTTCTTTTAAAAATTTATTGTCGTTACTATCATTATTATTATTATTATCAGATTCTCTAGTGTTATATTCACGTTAAACGTTTCATGCGTTAGTCAGTCGGTATAAACAGAGTCGAGTCGCGAACGATCGGGATCGTTGGGAATAATTGAGCAAGGTTGAGGACCATGGACCGGCTCTGTCGGTCTGTGGTTGAACAATTGACTGACAGATAGATTGACTAGTTTGTACAGTCAGGAACGTGGCCGTGTATCATTATTAGGATTGTTGCTGTTGTTACTATTATCATTGTCGCTGTTTGAGATATTGTTCGCGGAGATGCATTCTCACGATCAATATTGATTGTTATTATCATTAATATAAATATATT
>NW_017150072.1:0-1402 GCF_001652005.2 Ceratina calcarata | reverse complement strand
CACTGACCAACGAAGAAGTAAGTTCAACTTTGATTCTTTTCACATTTTTCATAATTTTACCTATCCTGTAATTTGTAAAGTTGTTTGTTATTTCATTGAGCATGTTACATTTGTTCAGTGAACGTAAGTAACGACTAATCCCTTTCTTTCTTCTGATATTTAACCAATTTGTTAGTTCGTTTTTGCATGCAACATTTCTTTAATCCTATGCTCTCGTCACGAGCGCGACATACGGGCGCGGTAACGCACGAGGCGGTTATCGCGCTCCTGCCCGCCTTGTATACTCGCGCTCTGATTGGGCGGGGATTTTTGTTAATAACTCAATGACCACGCCTCGGACAACTTTTTCGCAAAGGAAAAAGTTGTTTAAAATCACCTCAGCTCCTCCTCATTTTCGGGCGTAAAGGGAGTTCTGGGACACCCTGTATATCTTATGGGTATATATCTCTGTATGTTGGGTGTGCCGCCATTTGGTGGCTCTCGTATCGGGGGTCTCTGGTTGTCGATTGGTGCGGTCTTCCGGTTTTCTCGTGTCCTGGGCTTCGGTCCGTGGTTCTTGGTTTTTTTTTCCCCCGCGTTTTGGTCCGTTGTTCTTGTCATTTTGACGTCGTGGTCCATCCTTTGCTTATGGTTTATTCGTTGTGCGTTCGATTTAGTTGCCATCGTCAGTATTTGTGTTGGTTTGTCCTTGCTGGTTTTGTCTCTCTCCTTTCCGGAGTGTTGAGTATGCGTTTTATTGTCCGGGTTGCCGCGGGCGGTCCTATCTCTTGCGGACTTTCCCGTTGTCTGGTGTCTCTCCTCTTTGTGCTAGTAAGTTTCTGAGTGCTGGTCCTTGTGTCCGTTCGTTGGGATTAGTTCTGGTTAGGGGCTTCTTCCTATCCCTTTTTTCGTCTTGTCGTTCGCGGTTTTCTCTGGTCCAGCGGGGTGTGCACGTGTTCTTATTTCATGATACTGTTTCCCATTTCTAAGTGGCCTTCCGCCATGTTGCGGCTGGGCTTGTGCGTCCGGGTTGCGGGGTTGCCTCTGTGTGGATCGGCTCGGTTGGTGCCTGTGATTCCTGCTTTCCCATTGGTTCTCGCTTCCCGGCTCATTGGGCGTTCCTATTTCGTTATTACATGATGTCGCCGTCCTGTGTGATCTTGGTTACTTCTGTTTTTGTCTTTTGGGATTTCTTCGTTGGATATGTACGTCCTTATTTGTTTTCTTTTTCCTTTCTATGCATATGCACCCATATCGCTACCAAAAAGTGCAGAACATGGAGCCAGGCGACTATGGTCAAAAGGTTTGGTGTTGCCGGTGGCTGTTGGAGAAGATCGATGCGGATTCGTCATTTGTATCGCACGTTTTGTGGTCGGATGAGGCACGCTTCACAAGAGAAGGGTGCTTCAACGCCCACAATTCT
>NW_017150071.1:9023-17183 GCF_001652005.2 Ceratina calcarata | reverse complement strand
TATATATATACACGTAGTTTTATTTATTTAATAATAATTATTAAATTTATTTAATGAAACAAGTCATTTTTAACAAATAATAAGAAAACAAATATCCTCCGCGTGTTCAAGGAAAAGCACGTGCTTTTTTTTATATACACTTAAACGACACGTGGAGGATAGGAATTTCATAAAAGATTTATATATATACACGTAGTTTTATTTATTTAATAATAATTATTAAATTTATTTAATTAAACAAATAATAAGAAAAGAAATATCCTCCACGTGATCATCCAGGATAAAAAAATACAAGTAGGCAAAAAATTAATCTTTTTTATTTTTTTCAGAACAAAGAAATATGGAAGAGCCATCCCCGCCCCGGACACCATCCCCAGAAGGGTTCATTCTTTCTCTGCCGGGACTGCCGGCGCCAGATTTCGTAAGTACATTCCTTATTACAAAATACTGTTCATAACTTTGCAGATTGCAGTGTATAATACTCATATTCGTATAATTTACAGGACAACAGAAGGGAACAACGCCGGCAATACCGGCAGAGACGTCGGGAGCGGCTACGGCTGCTAGAGTTATTGTTGCTGCAGCAACAGCAGCAGCAGCAACAAGAACAACATCCTCACCAGCAGGCGGTTCGCGGACGCGACTGGCCGCGTCGCGCCCGCAGACGACGAGGGGGGAGGGGAGGGGGAAGAGGAGGGAGTACTAAAAACATTAATAATTATTTTTATTATTAAAAATGTATTTTTGAAATAAATAAAATGTATGTAAATGATAAATTCAATTTAATATTTATTCCCTATCCTTTATTACTTCCTATTTATAGTATATATTAGTATATATTCCTATAATATTTCTATATTCCTATAATATTTTATATTCCTTTATAGTATATATTCCTATAATATAACACTATATGAGATTGTATAATAAATTCCCCCGTTTTTTGTATTTTATTTTTTTCCCGACATTTTACGTTTCGTTAGTTCAAGTTAGTTAGTCGTTTCAAATTTCGAGTTTGTAGAGCAAGAAGAGGACTTGCGAATGTATGTATATATACTTGACCTAGCAAAACACAAAACTGCGGGAAAAAAATAAGAGACAAAAAACACGGGAATTTATTAAACAACCCAATACATTTGGATCTCCAATTTCATATGTTGCATCTCTGTCACCTACCCGTGCTGCCAGAAAAGGACACATTTAACCACTTGTGCCTCTCTCTTTCTAGGCATAAGAAATGTAATATGTTCTCTCTTTCCATCCTTACTGGTGTCAACGTGTCGCTGCTAGTTGGAGGTTGGAGCTATGTTTTTTCTAGGTATGCGTTAGATGTTTCAGAAACCCTTGAATCACCCGTTCAGGTACTACCTCAATTTTCGCGCGCGTACGCACGAATGTTGCTTTATTATGATCTTTCGCAATCGCATATGTACATGTCACAATTTTTGTTAGACAAATTTTCCACAATCATTTAGTTTAGACATCTTATATAAGTATCACAATAAACATAAAGCAAATATTACAGTATAAACATATTTAAACCAGGAACAACAAGCGCTGCTGCGCATGAGCGGCTAGACAAAGAAAGAGATCACTATTTGCCATCTTCCTCTTTCTACCGTCCCGTCCCGCGGCCCGTTTTTCGGCCCGCTCACGCTGTCTATGTTTACTCTTATATGTGTACGTCTCAACATACTGTAGCACGTTCGCACTTCAGTATATTATAGTAGTGGGAATTCAAACGAACCGAATTTACTGATTTTCTTAATACAAGTATTATGACTCTATGGGACAATATTTTCTTATAATTTTTTATCCTAAATGTTCCTTGTAGAAACCCACAGGTCGGTATGCCTCCCGATTTTCTAATTTTGCTGTGGAAACTTGAAAAAAAACACATTTTTGCACAGAAAAAATTTTTTTTATCAGTTTTTCCAAAAAATGATTGCATACAGACCTGGACATACGTTTCCTGAACGAGAATATCTAAATTTTATCGCATTTTTCTCAAAATTATGTCTAGAAAACGTGAATTACGTTTTCGTAGTTCCCAGTTTTTCCGCCAGGGGTACTAGTTTGACTCCTGTATACCCTTAAAGGACGGTGCCTATAGTGATGGCGAGGGGTAAGGTTCCGAAGGGCATGAGGGGAAAACAGCTCTGTTTGAGCTTTGAGCCCACAAGTGCTGCCCTCAGTGCGGTCCCGCCTGATTTTGAACATGCTTATTCGTCTGATTCGCCTGGCACATAGATGTTGAATATATAAATTGTCAGTGCCATCATGATATTTCATGAGACAATCGTAATGAATTAATGACTTCTCAAAACAATAATTGTGAGGCGTATAACATGACGTGTTACATTATATTTTTAAGAACATAGAAATAAATGAAAGAGCACATAGAGAAAAAGAAATCGAAAGATGATCGCTAGGTTACTTACCAAAGGGCTTAGTTTGAGAAGATTATATTGTTAGGGATAGACGGCCCTAACGGGGTTCGGCCGATTGATTTGAATATTATTTTTATTTTATTGATTGATTTAAATAAGTGAATCAATTAAGAAAAAAACCTGATTTATTTAATTGCTGATGCTCTATGCTCTCTCGCCGGCGAAGTTCGAGTTCTCGAGAAATTCTGGGTATTTTCTCGTCCTTTCTTCCTTTCTCGAGTTCCTCGTTGCGACCGGCGGTGGATTCTCGACGACGTCTTGAGCGGCAGCGCCGACGTCCTCGCTCCTTTGCGCTACGGACCTCGGGACTCTGCTCACGGTTACGACGTCGATCACGATTTCTGTAATATTACAATTAAATAAGTATGGGCTCACGTTAATTTCGTAAGCTGCACGCTGAATCAACTCAGCAGCGTGCAAGTGAACTGTATCGATTAGAGGCTGTCCGCACTCCGCTTCGGTCCTTCGAATGACTTCGAAAAGGGATCGAAACCGTTAGCGTTAGCGTTGATTGCTCAACTAGACGGTATGCTGCGTTCACCGCTTACGTCCTAGATGCACTTTGTAAGAGTGGAGGCCCCGGGTGGAAACCTCAAGTCTCGGCCCTATGTTAAGCCGAACTAACTTATCGGCCAGGCTGAGACCCGGTAAGTGGTGAGCTGCAATTGTACCACAAATGCCTACACCGTCGTAACGGCGGGTACCGTCAATTAGAAGACAAAATTACCTTGTGATGACGCAGAACGATGTGCAGGGATACCTAACACAAATACGGCTCGTTTTCGCTATCCCGCGAACACGGTGGCTGCTCCTTCTCGTACGTCCTCTCGATGGACCCCTGGAGACAGCCGTCTGTCGAACGTCCTGGATATACCAATTGTACCGGTATATCCTCCACCTAGCAGGGATGCAGTTCACAGACACTCTATTAACAGCACTGGATTCCGCCACGGTTTAACGACGACTCCTTCAATTCGTCAACAGTCGAATTATCCTTCACCTCGGTCGTCGCGAGGTGAGGAATGGTGAAGTATCTCTGTCGCGCTCTGCCCGATTCGAACTTTTTCCGGTCACGGAATCAAAACATCGCGACTTTTAAAACGACCTAGCCGGCAAGAAACTCGGCGCGGTTTTTCTACGTTCTCGCGGAGACTTTCTCGGAACCTCAACATAGTCCCGAGATTATTATTATTTCGGATGATTAAGGTTAAACCGGAGAGGCGATGAACAAATTAACTTTTTCCTTTTTTAAACATATATGCTGAACAATTTCCAAAAGTAGAATGAAGATATAAACGAAACGTACAACATAAAGACATATCGTTAATAGACGTTTTATTATCTCACTGCTTTACACGTACAATTGTAAGACCAATTCTCATTCTTACGGGAGTATATGGAGAGGATCCAGTGTCAGGAAGGAGCAACAATGAATCAACACCTGTATGTCGATAATACAAGCTTTATTCTCTCATTACTTTACACGTACGATTCTGATTCGCGATTGATTAAATTGTGTTTCGGTGTTTATAAGAGAACTAATAAACTTTTATATTTTCACAAAGTACTGTTTTTATTTTTATTACCTTATGCCTAGCCTTCTTTTCTTACTTTTAATGAAAGATAAAACGAATAAGCATGTTCAAAATCCGGCGGGACCACACTGAGGGCAGCACTTGTGGGCTCAAGCAGAGCTGGTTTCCCCTTCCGCTTTTGGGAACCCTACCCCTCGACTATACACCGTCCTTTAGGCCAGCGTTGAGATGTTTTTTCTCACGAGGCTCGCTTCCCCTGTTTTTCGCCCGTATTTCGATCCCCACTACTATTCCCCTCATGTGTGCTCATGCGCGTTCGCGAAGCTCTCCGCAGCGCTACCGTGAAAATCACTGCATACCCCCACCAACTATTGGTCCCCACCATGATCGCGTCATCCCCACTTTCCGGCCGTGGGAAAAAATATCTCAACGCTGCTTGGGACTGAGGTCGGCTGAGACTGGGGTTGGCTGGGGCGCCTGGCACTGAGGTCGGCTGGGACTGAGATTGGCTGGGGCTGCAGCTGGGGCTTATTTATATCATATTTATTTAATATATAGTTTTAGTAAAAGATAACATTAGTAAAATACACGATTACTTACTGCTCTTTTCTTGTAGCCACAGTCCTGTACGACCAGAGATTGTCAGAGATTGTATAAGCGTTGCTGAACGTCAATAAATAATATGAAATATCATCGTAATCAGAAAATCGATTCATTCGCGGTAATCTATTCTTTTGCCTGAAAAATCGATATCGGCCCTAATGTGTGCTCTGAGCTCGGCTCAACTTTGGATTAGTAGAGAGAGAGAAGGCGTCAACATCAGTCGCCGATCTGCGCCTCGATATCTTCGGCCATCCCTCCTTTTGCTGTATAGTAATTTATTCATTAACTTATGAATGTTTATTTATTTATTTTATCACAACATGGAAATATTGTAGAAGATGTAGCCATCATACTGAATGGATTTGCCTCTACATCTGGACGTATCGGTCCGTTGAATTCTTCCGCTGCAATCTGGTGTTCGTAGTACTCGTCTTCTTTGACGAACCATGCTGGATATTTTTCACGTGTATATTCCACTCCTTTACGTGTTAGCAGTATCAATCAATTTCTGCAACTCTAAAATGTTTTCCAAAATTCGTTAAATATTTTCAACTGCAACGTTATAATATTGATGGTTCTGTAAACTTCATCGGTGTCTTCATTATACGATTGCAATCGTATTTTTTCATCACATGATGCACTATGTACCCTGCAAAATAGTTTATGGAGGTTTTCTCGTAGAATGACATCTCTTCCTCCACGTGGCCAGTGTTATTGCAATTTTCATCATTCAGACGAGCACTGTACAAATGCAGTGCACACTGTAGCGCTCCGTTGTCTGCGTCTTCCTCTTCGACGGTCATTCTGTAATTTTGAATGGTATCAAAGTTCGAAGGAAGTCATATTTCTTTTCCTATTAAATTTTCCGTTTCTTCCTCTTGCTCCGTTGTATTTGTTTTCTCTCAAGTTCTAATCAATTTCGAACATAATATATGCCGCAAATTTAATCGCACCATGCGTGCTGTTGGATTTTAACACTAGATTGCCCAAGGAAGTCATTTTAACTGCTCTTTAATTTCAATTAGAAAAACAATTATGTATATAATGACACAATTTCTTAGAATTTTGTGACTTTTTGTACAANTGACAATTTTTGTTTTGTGAAAATTTACCAGTGGGAAAGTGACAATGATCGTAATGATAAAGAAAAAATCGTCGGGTGCAGGTCATTGACTTTCTCCAAGCATCAGCTGCTGCGAGCCATGTGTCCTATCTTCGAGTGCCGAAGGTCGACCCATTGACCCATTGACGTTCTTCTACGAGCAGGTGCACTGACCAACGAAGAAGTAAGTTCAACTCTGATTTTTTTCGCATTTTTCATAATTTTACGTACTCTGTAATTTGTAAATTTCTTAGTTATTTCATTCAGTATGTTACATTCGTTCAGTGAACGTAATTAACGACTAATCTCTTTCTTTTCTTTCACATTTAATCAATTTGTTAATTCATTTTTGCATGTAACATTTCTTTCATCTTGTGCTCCCGTCACGAGCGCGACGTACGGGCGCGACAACGCACGAGGCGGTTACCTCGCTCCTGCCCGCCTTGTATACTCGCGCTCTGATTGGGCGGGGATTTTTGTTAATAACTCAATAACCACGCCTCGGACAACTTTTTCGCAAAGGAAAAAGTTGTTTAAAATCACCTCAGCTCCTCCTCATTTTCGGGCGTAAAGGGAGTTCTGGGACACCCTGTTATATATGTGTTATACTTATATTGCCCAAAAGCAGTCAGTCTTTCTAGTGTTAATTAAATCCGCATCGTTGACGCAATTTTGAAAATAGGTTGTATCGTCGAAATCTTTCCAACATGGAAAAATTGAGTAATTCAAAGTTTATGAGGATGAGGATATTTTAGGGGGTAAATAAAACTCAGGTTTGAGCCTGACAATTTAAAGATATTTATTGGCTCGACAAAAATGATTAGGGGAAAAAGCCATGTGGCATAAAAAACCCCTTGAATGAATTGTATAATGACAAAAGAATCGATGAAAGTGCAAACGGTCAACTGTATGAATGTGTGTGTGTTGTGTGTTAAGAGCAATTGCACGTGGGCCAGTTGCTCTGCGGATCGTGTGTACGATCGCATTAATCGGCATCGAGCCGTCGTAATGAGAATCAGAGTGGTTACATGAAGTAACCACTCACGGGTCATAAGTGATTATGACCGCGTCCGTCAGTATCGAACTGAGACAATGAATAAGTAGAGTGGTTACATGGAGTAACCGACTCACTGGTTGTAAGTAATTACAACCGCGTCATTCAGTATGAAACTGAACAAAGGTAGAGTGGTTACATGGAGTAACCGACTCACGGGTCGTAAGTGATTACGACCGCGTCATTCAGTACGCAACTGAGAACCTGTGAAGGTAGAGCGGCTACACGGGTAGCCACTCACGGGTCGTATGTAAATACGACCGCGTTTGATGAAATTATTCGGGATTGACCGATCCCGCACTCGCGAACGCACTATGACACCGTTCACGATCCGAACTGCACCGATTCCTCGACACGACTGATTCAAAATTATATATTGATCGGCTGAGAACACCCGCACGAGAGGGGAAAATGTTTAAACAAAATACTCGCCATGAAAGGCAAAGGAAAACCGTTGAGTTATTTACGAGCCGCACGTGAAGACCGATACGAGAAGACATTAACAGACAAAGACCCTGCTCCGGCTCGTATCTCGAGGCATAGGGCTATTCCCGGTGGTCTACGGCCCGAACCACTTGAAACGAAAAAATCCTTCGGTTGCGGTTAAATTGTTACTTCCGCGATCGAACATAGGTGATCGACCGAATCCTGATTGGTCAATCCAATTGCGTATTTAAAATTTTGCAGGCCATCCTCCGCCGTTATTGATTCGAAGTAGGAATACGCGCCACGTTATTGTTAGTCCCTTGAAACATGGGGCTCGCTGTGTGCCGACCATTCCGCAAATTCACGTAGCGTATTATATACAGAGTGTCCCAGAACTAGTGTTAGGTCTTGACATGGGGTGGAGCCATGGTGATTTTAAACAACTTTTTCCTTTGCAAAAAAGTTGTCCGAGGCGTGGTAGTCGAGTTATTAACAAAAACTCTCGACGAATCAGAGCGCGAGTATACAAGGCGGGCAGGAGCGAGGTAACCGCCTCGTGCGTTGTCGCGCCCGTACATCGCGCTCGTGACGGGAGCACAAGACGAAAGAAATGTTACATGCAAAAATGAATTAACAAATTGATTAAATGTGGAAGAAAAGAAAGAGATTAGTCGTTAATTACGTTCACTGAACGAATGTAACATTCTGAATGAAATAACTAAGAAATTTACAAATTACAGAGTACGTAAAATTATGAAAAATGCGAAAAAAATCAGAGTTGAACTTACTTCTTCGTTGGTCAGTGCACCTGCTCGTAGAAGAACGTCAATGGGTCAATGGGTCGACCTTCGGCACTCGAAGATAGGACACATGGCTCGCAGCAGCTGATGCTTGGAGAAAGTCAATGACCTGCACCCGACGATTTTTTCTTTATCATTACGATCATTGTCACTTTCCCACTGGTAAATTTTCACAAAACAAAAATTGTCA
>NW_017150071.1:2963-8746 GCF_001652005.2 Ceratina calcarata | reverse complement strand
TGACAATTTTTGTTTTGTGAAAATTTACCAGTGGGAAAGTGACAATGATCGTAATGATAAAGAAAAAATCGTCGGGTGCAGGTCATTGACTTTCTCCAAGCATCAGCTGCTGCGAGCCATGTGTCCTATCTTCGAGTGCCGAAGGTGGACCCATTGACCCATTGACGTTCTTCTACGAGCAGGTGCACTGACCAACGAAGAAGTAAGTTCAACTCTGATTTTTTTCGCATTTTTCATAATTTTACGTACTCTGTAATTTGTAAATTTCTTAGTTATTTCATTCAGTATGTTACATTCGTTCAGTGAACGTAATTAACGACTAATCTCTTTCTTTTCTTTCACATTTAATCAATTTGTTAATTCATTTTTGCATGTAACATTTCTTTCATCTTGTGCTCCCGTCACGAGCGCGACGTACGGGCGCGACAACGCACGAGGCGGTTACCTCGCTCCTGCCCGCCTTGTATACTCGCGCTCTGATTCGTCGAGAGTTTTTGTTAATAACTCGACTACCACGCCTCGGACAACTTTTTTGCAAAGGAAAAAGTTGTTTAAAATCACCATGGCTCCACCCCATTTCAAGGCCTAACACTAGTTCTGGGACACCCTGTATATCCTCATCTACGGACAAAGGTCTCTTCTTCTGGCCTTTCATGTAGTAACAATTACAATAAACAATTATTGCATCCATTTTCCTAATGAAGGCTGCGGTATTCGTCCACATCGTACTGGTCTTCATTATCTCCAATGGATCGCGTCCAGCGACTTCTATTGCCGCAGCCAATCTCTTCCCGAATATTTGAAAGGCACGCTTCACATTCATCGACTGAAACAAATTTGGGTACAAATGAACTCTTATGTGCAGCAACAATCTTGAAGAATTCATTGTGTTATCGTCGTTCCACGTTCAACATATATCATAGAATGATATTATATTTTCGCCGCCGATATAAATATTGTTGTGGCTTATTAATTGCGCCACGAGGCGTTTAATTAAATGCGGAAAATCGAAGATGGCATAATATGTAACTCCTTCGTGGACGAAGAATGGTTGTTCTTCGATCACTCCTAATTCTCGATATACTTTTTGATTACTTGCAAATTGATCGCAAGTCAGGGCTTTAACGATCGCTCCGCATTCTTTCAAACGGTTTAAACATACTTTCAGGAGTTGTATTATTTCTTCACACTTCATCCCTCCTGATCCTGGTAGGAAGTAGGGTACAATTTGTTTCCATCGGTTTGCAGCATTAATACTGTCGACGCAGAACATGAAAACATATCGTGCCTTTTCGTTGCATCGATCTAAATGACCTAGGTCAATGTGTCCTTCAATGCGATCTAAGTATGCTGAATATTCTTCCCATGCTTTTATTAACATCTCATCCCATTTCAGGACGCATAATCTTTCCTGAACTGGCAGTTCTAGTAAATGACGTTTTATTTCATGAAACTGTTGTATCCCCAGTAGCCGACATACCGGGCTCATGCTTAGATACAAAGACACGGTATTTAATATCTTACTAAGGTTTATTAATGCTTAATAATAACGTGGTAATACATGTGCTTATTCCATTGGACACAATACGGACACAAACTAAACTAACTCATATCTGTGCGAGATGTCGCTAGTTACGACAGACGCGAATAATGTTCGCTTCTATATCCAACAGAAACACATCATCTGAAAATCCTGTTTCTAAATTATAGACGGAGATCCACCTCCGTACTGTGCTCTCAGCTGGCAGGTGACAACCGCTCTTCCTCAGTTTACTGTAGGTCGACGCAGAATCGTAAAATATCATTTTCGCCAAATCTCGCTCTTCGGACATATAGTGCACGTTCTCGCCTTTCAATTGTAATTTCACGAGGGCTTTTGCGACTTCATTTTTGCATCCCTGCTTGTCCAAAAATTCGTCAATAGTCTTCTGATTACGGCTCTTGTTGCGAAAATGAATTCCGTACTTTTTTATTCGTACAAGTTTCTGTTTTACATCTTTTAATTGTTTTCTGAATTATTTGTTCTCTCTTGTCAGCCGAGCACATTTCTTTTCCAATTTCAGTTCATGAACAGTTTTCGTTACAGGATTTTCGTTGTTTGTCCATACTTGATCGTTTCTTTCCTGCTCAATAAGTCAGTCCATCGCAGTCTAATCTTCATCAAATATCAACGTCGCTCCGCTATACTGTCTTGAAACTTTATTCATTGATATTTCTTCTTCTTTCTTTCGCTCTTCTCTAATGACCCTCTACCCGTATTTTGCTTCTTGTTCCTCTTCCCCTTCTTCTGCTATTATTAAATTCATTTCATAAACTTGTTCCTCTTCCCCTTCTTCTGCTATTGTTAAATTCATTTCATAAACTTGTTCCTCTTCCTGTTCATTTTATATTTCTTCTTCATCTTCTATTTCATCCTCCTCATTCCGTACACTGTTCGTCGACGGTAAAGGTTCTGGTAGCGCATCGGGTTTCAACGTTTTTCTTCTTTCTGCACTCCACGTTGTATTATATTTGATTTAAACATTTCAGGCAAGAAATGTTTGCCAGAGATACCCATTCTTCGTATCGTTGAAACCGAATAATATTTTAGCGCAGGATTACCTATTATAAGAAGAAAATAAGACGCACTTAACGGAAGAAGACGAAATCTAAATGGATACGAAAATAAGAAAATGAAAAATAATAAACGTAAGAGAGATTCATGAAATATTCGAAATGCTCCATATAGGGAAGCAATTGGTAGTTTGCTGTATTTGACTGGGGCAACCCGATCTGATACAACTTATGCTGTGTGTTTCGTCTCAGACCAATCTCGTTCGCTGGTTTTCCAAGTTCGAACAGTGTAGCCGAAACGCTACTACCACTACCCTGTGAAAACGCGTCGGAGTTGGGAAAAAACATGCTGATCAGATTTACTGGAGTCACTTCATTGTTAAATGGCAGTGTTTACAATGGAGAATTTGGCGTTTCGTTGTTTTTCAATATCATGAGGTTTCTTAAACCCTCAGGTTTAAGAAAATATAAATATACAAAAACATAAATGACTGGATGATTAACAAGAAACTCGGGAACGCAGGGCGATAATGTAAAATTGAAGGCTAACGGAACGCATTTCATCGTACTTGAATCTTACTTGAAAAAAGATATGTATCGCCAATATAAACTCATTTCATGCAACAAATGCAAGAATATATATAATTATGTGATTTAGAGGAAATACGCGAAATAAAGAGCGAAGCTGGGCCTAATAATAATGGAAGATGAATATTCAGTATATCAAATTAAGTAATAGTTACACCACAATAAAAAATTGATATTCATACAAAACTCTCGTATATTATAACTTCATTTCTTCAATTGATACCTAATGTTGTTGTGTACAAAAGTATTTAACAAACAGAAACACAACTACTGAGGGAAGGAAATGTAAAAATTCGAATCATAAAGAACTTTATCGCTCGAAAAACGTCGAAAAAATCGGTTTTTAATTTTTTTAATTACGGCGCATCTCACCGAAAACTCTGAAAAAAATAGAGTATAATACTTGGGTTGAGGCACGTCTACCATAAAAATATAAATGATGTCGCTCGATAACTTCTATATGAAATGAGGACGCTAATACACAGGCCCTCCCCCGCGGGCTCAAGGCCATCCGTTTTTCCGGGGATGGGCCCTTGGGTCACTTCCTTGCCAGGCATTATAGAGTGTAGCTCGAATATTGAAAAGTTTTTGTTCATAACGTGATAGCATTGGTCTTCGTCTTACTGTCTATGCATATTATCTAACTGTCTTACACAGCTTAAAAAAGAGAGTACTCTTTATAACATTACACAGTCCGCGGCTGCTAATCAGTCGTAGAAAAATCAAATCGGTCGGTTAAACGGCCGCACTGTTATGCTTCCGCGAAATCAAAAGTGCAGAGTGCAACGGAGTGCATGATAGCGAGCATGACGTGCTCATATGAAAGTGAGTGCGACGGAGCTCACGCAAAGTTTATTTATCTCTGTGTCGAATCATTTCGCGACCACTCCCAATCCAATCCGGACATGTAAGGGTCCTTATTCCTAACACATTTTATGAAGATCTTTTCGAGTAATCGATATACACAGGGTGTCCCAGGACTAGTGGTACAGATTTTAATGGGAGGTTCCTGAGGTGATTTTAAACAACTTTTTCCTTTGTGAAAAAGTTGTCCAAGGCGTGGTTATTGAGTTATTAACAAAAATCCCCGACCAATCAGAGCGCGAGTATACAAGGCGAGCAGGAGCGCGGTAACCGCCTGGTGCGATGCCGCGCTCGTGACGAGAACATACATGTAGGATTAAAAAAATGTTGCATGCAAAAACGAACTCATAAATTGGTTAAACATCAGAGGAAAGAAAGCGATTAGTCATTACTTACATTCACTGAACAAATGTAACTATAAATTAGTGATGGGATATCGAGATGATATCGACTAATTTAAAGTATCGACTACCTAGGGAATAATCGCAACGTACTATCGACTAATTAGTCGATAGTTTTTAGTCGAATGAAGAGTCTCGTTTGAGACGTGAGAGAGTTCGGATGTGTCTTGATAGTGCGGAGAACTTTGTTAGACTGAGTAGAATAGGAATCTTGGAAAAAGTGTTTTGGCGCCCTTGGATAGTGTCAACTTAATAAATCTAATCCTCTGAAGGGTAATCTCTGATTTAATCGGTAATATATTTGTCAAATTTATTAGTTATAAGAAGAGAGTAAGGAACAGAAGTTACGTAACTTGTCCCCTCTCCCCCCTCGGTAGGGGGAGACTTAGGGACATCGATTAAGATCATCGATGTGTACCGTTATCAACTTCGAATTTCGAATAATACGAAGTATAGAGATATGAGCGGAAAGAATATACATAGAGAAGATTATAAGAATGAGAACGACAATATATGGACCAATTAGAAATGGAGGTACAAGACGGTAGTAACCAATCAAGAAAAAGGAGACTAGAGAAGAGTGTAAGTCCGGAATATAGTAACAAAAGTCCATTTCACATGAGAGAAGAAAGGGGTATTGGACCACGAGGTGGCAAAAAATCAGCCATTGTGATCGAGAATGAGCTCGTAAGTACGCAGAAAGTTAGAGAATTATTAGAAGCAGCAAAAGCTACACATATTGTGAGTGGAAAAGATAGTCAATCTAGACGATAAAAAAGAAGTGGATAGTTACGTGAAAGGAAAAAATTTGATTATTGAGTTATTAACAAAAATCCCCGACCAATCAGAGCGCGAGTATACAAGGCGAGCAGGAGCGCGGTAACCGCCTGGTGCGATGCCGCGCTCGTGACGAGAACATACATGTAGGATTAAAAAAATGTTGCATGCAAAAACGAACTCATAAATTGGTTAAACATCAGAGGAAAGAAAGCGATTAGTCATTACTTACATTCACTGAACAAATGTAACTATAAATTAGTGATGGGATATCGAGATGATATCGACTAATTTAAAGTATCGACTACCTAGGGAATAATCGCAACGTACTATCGACTAATTAGTCGATAGTTTTTAGTCGAATGAAGAGTCTCGTTTGAGACGTGAGAGAGTTCGGATGTGTCTTGATAGTGCGGAGAACTTTGTTAGACTGAGTAGAATAGGAATCTTGGAAAAAGTGTTTTGGCGCCCTTGGATAGTGTCAACTTAATAAATCTAATCCTCTGAAGGGTAATCTCTGATTTAATCGGTAATATATTTGTCAAATTTATTAGTTATAAGAAGAGAGTAAGGAACAGAAGTTACGTAACTTGTCCCCTC
>NW_017150071.1:0-336 GCF_001652005.2 Ceratina calcarata | reverse complement strand
AAAAAATTTAATTCTGGAATTGACGAAAACACAGAGGTAAGAATATTAAGGAATGAAGAGCACGTGGACGAGAAATTCGTAGAAGCTAGAGACTATTATATCGTGGAAATTATAATAGGAAATAAGAAAAGTTGAACAGGTTCAAAGCCGATGTGAAGCTGAAAGACCTAGAAACAGCAAATAAGTTGCTTGAAGAAATGAAAGGACGCCAAACCATGAGAGGATATATACCGAACAGGGCACAGGAAAGATGGGGAGTGGTCACTGATTGGCCGGACTCAATCCAAGAATTAATAAACGATCTCGACCCAGGTCAAGGTAGGGTGACGTTTGAAA
>NW_017150070.1:0-273 GCF_001652005.2 Ceratina calcarata | reverse complement strand
TGTTTTTTGACAGCATTGGCTACATCACATCTCCAGATAATATCCCAATACTATATCATATGTCAAGACACAGTGCCAATAAATCAATAAATCTCTCAATACCGCCGTCCAGAGCAACACTTAAATACTCCACAGTACTGCCCGATTTCGATGTACTCAATAGTTATAAAGATAATGAAGTTTATTGGTGGCTTTATAATAGTTCTCAGCAAAGGGATGAAATTAGACGTAGAGGATATAGGATAGATGATAGCCAGCTAAGCCATTAGATCT
>NW_017150069.1:0-273 GCF_001652005.2 Ceratina calcarata | reverse complement strand
TGAACGTAACTAACGACTAATTGCTTTGTTTTCTGTAATATTTAAACAATTTCTTCGTTGCTCTTGCATGTAAGTCTTGTTTTAATCCCATGTTTTCGTCACGAGCGTGGCATACGGGCCGCGGCAAAGCACGAGGCGGTTATCGCTGCTTTTGGGGGGCGCTCCTGCCCGCCTTGTATACGAACGCTCTGGTTGGTCGATAATTTTTGTTAATAACACGACAACCACGTCTCGGACAACTTTTTTGCAAAGGAAAAAGTTGTTTAAAATCAC
>NW_017150067.1:0-273 GCF_001652005.2 Ceratina calcarata | reverse complement strand
GCAATCGTCGATACAGCGACGTACTTTCGCGGAAATCATTTGTGTGTGCTGGTGCCGGTCGTTGATCCGCACAGGATTGTGTTTCCCAGAGTGCTGCCAGGGTTGAGAGATTGCACGACGATGCAGGCGAGTCAGAGAGGTGAGGAAGTACCAGGTGGGTACTGTCCTCCGCTCTGGTTACGATATCGTATACAGTTTGTGTTGATCGGTAGTGTCCGATCCGGAATCACCTAGTTTCTCCTGGCAGACTCAGTTGAAGGGAACGCCCTTCAA
>NW_017150066.1:0-273 GCF_001652005.2 Ceratina calcarata | reverse complement strand
AAGAAAGATAATGTTTTGTTTAGTCTATATCTAATCTGTTTAAGTTGTATTCATGTTATATAGTTGTCGAGAGTCGGCAGATCGAGGAATAAAAGTACGCGTCATACCCCTCGTAGGTCACTTTCAGGTAGTTTCCTAAGTACCAAAAGGGCAACTTTACTGCTCGTCGGTCGAAATATCGTCGCCAATAAATCTTGGGATTAGTACCCCACATAAACCTTTCAGGGACTGTGTCAAACATGGTGCACTGGACTGCCGTAGCCGCGCGAAGCT
>NW_017150065.1:0-273 GCF_001652005.2 Ceratina calcarata | reverse complement strand
CGACACGTTCCCACGCGAACGAACCCCGCGGACCTTAATTCACGCGGAGTCGAAGTAGAAGAGCTTTTGAGGTCGAATTGTTGGATTTCTGGACCTTCCTGGCTGGAAAAGCCGGAGTCAGACTTCGGCTTCGGCTGACATCCCGGCTTCGGTGGAAACCAACGAGGGTAAACGCGTAACTGCTGCGCACGTTGGCAATCCGAAGGAGGAATGGTGCTTTCTCCTCCGATATTCGACTTGGAGCCGACTGCTGCATGTAACGGCGTACTGCTT
>NW_017150064.1:0-273 GCF_001652005.2 Ceratina calcarata | reverse complement strand
GAACCTTTCTAAAGAACCTATCTCAATACCTACAACTTTTATTTGAAACATTTTTTGATATTTTGAGAAAAAAGCAGTATAACAAATTCCTTCAATTTTTATTATTTAAAAACCAATTAAACGTTAACAAATAGGCTCTTTTCATCCAAAATCATTATTCCTCCATCATCTTATTTCTTTTTAATTATAGTAAATGCATTATCCTAAAGTATATAAACTTTTCATATTTACTATATAGCCAATACATCCTTAACAGACAGTAAAGTCCATTGT
>NW_017150063.1:0-273 GCF_001652005.2 Ceratina calcarata | reverse complement strand
GGAAACTCGAAGTGGCAAAAGATGCCAACGATACGCGGAGTTCCCAAGCGGTCACTTATCTAAATACTATCCGTACCCAATGCTGTTTAACTTCTGTGATCGGACAAGAAATGTGCTTGAATGGTGCTTTTTTTAGGAAAGATGTTTTAATATCTCTAGGTACAGTAACAGTTAATACAAATCTTGGTATAAAAAACATACTTAAAAAAATATCTTAATGTTTATAATAACCTATTTGCTTCTACTGCAGGAAGACTTATAGGATAACGCTTT
>NW_017150062.1:0-273 GCF_001652005.2 Ceratina calcarata | reverse complement strand
TGAGTTTATATGACGATAACTATCTCCTTTTCTGTTGTATCACTTCTTAATTGTCTATCACTCTTCTACTTCACTCTTTCTTCTTCTCTTTCCATTTCTCATCGATGTTTCTGTCTTTGTCATTACTCCTACTATTACAATTATGTGTTGCTAAGGTTTCTGACTGTTTCAGGTATATGCGACACTTGTTTTCCTGTAATTTCAATATTTACTCAATATTTTCATCATTTCCATAGTTAAATCTTGCTATCTTCTGGTCTCTTCCTTTGTATT
>NW_017150061.1:0-2426 GCF_001652005.2 Ceratina calcarata | reverse complement strand
AAAATAAATAGAACATAAAACATAAAATAAATAAATACATAAACATAAAATAAATAGAACATAAAACATAGAGATGTTACATAAATAAATAACATATTGAATAAATAACATAAAAATAAATAAATAAATAACATATCGAATAAATAACATTAAAATGAATAGAACATATTAGATAAATAACATTTAAATAAATAACATATTATATAAATAACGTGGAGAATAAATAACATATAGTTAAATAGGCGTATAGGTAAACTTGGGATGTTTAGAGAAGAGTGGATTTATGAGAGAATAGGATAGATGAGGGGTACCTATATTAGTCTCTCTCACCCTCCCTATTTCTCTCGCTTTCCTCTTTTTCGGTCATTATGTATTTGACGAATGAGTCGATTGCGTTCCACTTTGTCTCGGAAGATAAGAGGGCAGAGAGGATATCCCTAAGGGAGTTGATTTCACCGGTAATATGGTACGTAGCAATTCTGCGTTCTTGCCATGCAGGACACTGTAGAAAAGTGTGGAGGTTGTTGTCCAGAGTACAGGGGCAATGATGGCATGCAGCGGTCTGTTCTTTTTTAATTTGGAACAGGTATTTACCGAAGCAGCCGTGGCCTGTGATAATTTGTGACAAATGGAAATTGAGTTTCCCATGTTTCCTTTTAATCCAATGTTCGAAATAGGGAAGGAATGTAGAGATGAGTGGATGAGAGCAAAGGGGATCTTCACTCTATCTTTCTTTCCACCTGTTGACCATGATATGAAATCTTTTGTTTTTAAGAGTGTTAATAGNTTGGAGGTTTATTTTCTCCTTAGCTTTACTTAGGATCTCGGGAAGTTTTATTTTGCCGTTGGAAGTTTCAGAAATGTAGATAATTTCTACATTTTTTGGTTTTTTGATAGGGATATTGGGCTTTGGAGGATCAGGTACGAGGATAGGGCGTGAGGATGAAGGAGGAGGAAGGCGATTTTGTAAGAGTGTATCGCTCGCGGTACGATTTTTATTTGATTTTCTATTTTTATTTCTTGCAGCTACTGTGGCCCAGCTATCAGGGGTGTGAAGAGGCAGAGTCACAGGAGCAGAAGTGAGCAAAGCGATGTTAGGAGAGGAATCTTGTTGTCTGGATCTGGATTGTCGCGAGGAGGAGGATGAGGTGCCGGGGTTAAGGGAGGGGAATTGGGGCTTTTCAGCAAGGAGATTGATGATCTCCTTCCTGAAGTTCGTGAATTTGGATTCAATGTTACTATTAATAGAGTTTAGAAGCTTGTCCAGCGATGATATGTTAGGAGGAGGGGTGGAAGGGAGTGTTGTAGGAGTAGAGGTACGGTCATGTAGATTCTTAGTATGTTGTTCGGATAATTGAGATTCGACTGATTGTAAGCGGGCTTCCAATCGCTGTACTAGTTTGGAGAGCTTACGATTTTCTTCAACAAGTTGAGCAGATTTTTGGCAATCTGGGCATTTATGGTGGTCGTTTCCTAATTCGGAACATATTTTCTTTATCTTTCCTTCAGCAAGTTTTAGTTTTTTAATATAGCCCCCTTTCAGGTTAGAGGAGGTTGTACGAACAATTTCAACCTCTTTTACACACTCTAATAATATGGCAGCAAGGTTCGGTAAAGGTTCTTCGTGGTAAAAGGATGTGTTATTAGTTTTGTCATTGTCGGAGAAATCAGTAGCAGACTCATCAGAATCTGTATTACATTTTTTATGAGACTCTTTTCTACCGCGGTTGCTGTTATGAGATAGTTTGGAAGCGTTTAGTTTGCCTCTTTCCGCGCTTTCGTTAACAGCAGCTCTCTTCCGTTTCGTTGAGGAAGTTAAGGTAGGAATTATGAGGAAGTTAAGGTTTTGGGAACCGGATTATCAGGGTTTACGTCGCGATTACCAGAAGGAGGGGTTCGCATTAAGGAATGCCTTGGAGTGTGCCCCAAGGCATAGGAAGATGTGTTTGAAAGGTCTTTATTTTCAGGGTTGAACGTTCTTGAGGGATGACGTTCATCTTCATCTGTAAAAACGAAGTCGGAACTTGATTTGAAGTTGGAATCATTTTCGCTGTTCTCAGTGATCGTGGAGTTGTCTTTAGGTGACTTTACAAAGAAGGCAGACTAATTTTTATCAGATTTATCTGGCTTCTGCGTGGATTTAGAAGGTTGTGTTTTTATAGGTTTTTTGAAAAATTCCATAGTTTTAGCTTTAATACCGCTTATGTACCAGGGAACGGGCAGCACACAGGAGGGTACACCCACGGCTCTCCACGCTCGGCGGTACTCCGCCGACCCTGTGCTCACTCTTAACTTCCCGGGCAAACACGCACGGGAAGCGCTCGTTCGTCACATCAGTTGGGGCTCCAACACCCCAACCCAAGGTACAATGCCTGGCCAAGGCCCGAAGGGGGTATTCCCGGCCGACATATGCAGGGAAGGCCTCG
>NW_017150060.1:0-273 GCF_001652005.2 Ceratina calcarata | reverse complement strand
GCCCCTCACCATGAAAAAATCCATTTACGTTGTCTATGCTGACGGCGGCATCGGCATGCAGGGCTCGGATAAGGGCTATTGCTGATTTCCGGGCAATTGTAACGCCGGCTGGCGAGGATGCCTGAATTTTACCACCCAGAAATAAGTATAACTTCTGGAATCAAGCGTAAAAAGAAATTGCCGCTACGATAATCAGTTATCGTGCGGGTTATGCACGTTGCAGCCCTGCTGCTCACCGGCAGGAAGTGCAGCTACATACCCACCGTGCTGTTA
>NW_017150059.1:0-273 GCF_001652005.2 Ceratina calcarata | reverse complement strand
GAAATCCTTAAAAACAAAATTCTTTGCAGAAAGCTGCTCATATTGCAGAAAAAAAATGGCTAATAGAATTGCCCGGTGTTACAAAACCGCGGCTCTCACCTCAATCCTTCTACTTGCTAGATGTGTTCCTCTTGACATCCAAACATGATTTCCAACAATGCTTATAAGGCGGTTGAGGCACTGAAAAGACGTAGGAACTTTAATTAATCTAATCAAGGACGAGAGAATTGAGATGATGATCTCTACCTGGAAAGATAGGTTATCATCGCAATA
>NW_017150058.1:0-273 GCF_001652005.2 Ceratina calcarata | reverse complement strand
GAATTATATTTACATGTAATTATGTATTTACAACGTTATTTACTGCATATAATTATATATTTACTACCTCCCTCTCTGTTGAATAATATCAACATAATATTATCAGGAAATAATTGATTTACCTTGGACAATATATTATGTAATAGTAATTGTTACAAATAATTACTAACGATTATGAATTTCTCATCAATATCAGAATTATCTATTAAGCAAAATGCTATGTATAAACTTATGGGAATACTTACCTTCACACGAAATGATGTAAACGAAAAA
>NW_017150056.1:0-273 GCF_001652005.2 Ceratina calcarata | reverse complement strand
CACAATAAGAAGTTGAAGAAGTAAATTCAATTTTTTTTTGCTCTCTACAGGCTGTATCGAAGTATCCACTTTGTTTTATAAGATCTCAAATCGAAGTTGCACTGTAAACTTTACTGCAACTTTACTCCATTAGAAACGATCGGCAGGTACCAATTATAGGTCGATAATTATCAATCAATATTTCTTGCTTTTAAGATACATCAACGAAAGAGGTAAAAAGTCAGAACGATCATCGATAGGCTGATGGTCTTCGAAAAAAATTAACATTTTTTT
>NW_017150055.1:0-273 GCF_001652005.2 Ceratina calcarata | reverse complement strand
TTAAAATTACATTAAGTTGAATACTTTAAGGCGAATAGTTAAGAAATATTATTAAATAGTAGATAAACTATAAAAATTCTTGTTTAATTTTCTTTTGCAGCAATTTCATTTCCGCTTGTAATCTTTTTTGTTCTTCTGCTAATTTCTTTTTCTGTTCTTGTAATTGTTTTTTCTTTAGTAATCTTTCCTCTTTTATTTTTTGCTGTCGCTCTTTTTCAGCCTGAATTTGTAACCACTCCTCAGAGGTTCCTACCACAGGTAGTTTTTTCTTAT
>NW_017150054.1:0-273 GCF_001652005.2 Ceratina calcarata | reverse complement strand
CTTCTTCGGCCTCGGATTTTGGGCGTAAGCCTTCGCTTGCCTCGAGGTGGCTCCGCTTCCGGCCGACCTGCTGCTCCGGAGTCGCGACAGTCCCTGTGGTTGGGGGCCACACCGTTTGTCCATTGATGGTGGCGTGGAAACCCACCTTGTCCAGGAGGTCGGCCCCGACGACCATGGCGTGTGGTAGCGTGGGTAAAACAAGGAAGCGATGTTGTGTTTCCTTCCCTTGTATCCGTAGTGAGCCTTCCACACTATGGTTTATATCGCTTGCTT
>NW_017150053.1:0-273 GCF_001652005.2 Ceratina calcarata | reverse complement strand
TCGTTCGTGAAGAATCGAGTTAGGAATCTCCTACCGGGATTAAGACCTTGAGTGTCTAATCTCTTTACCTTTCGGTGGTAGAAGATACTGTTTGAGACGACATCGTCCCGATTTAAACGGAGTTGTTTCTAAAACAACTCCACAACGCGTCTCGCTTCGTGGTTTTCAGCAGAGTTCAGTGAGCCTGCAGCTTTTTTAAGCAGTAGCTTATTCAAGCCAGAACGAAACAGCAGTTTGGAACGACGTGCTCGTCGCCAACTCGCTCGCGGTCTT
>NW_017150052.1:0-273 GCF_001652005.2 Ceratina calcarata | reverse complement strand
GTAAAGAACTACTAAGGATTTAAATTAAAACTTAGGTGACGTTTGATCAAATCTTTTGCAACTTGTCAATGTCTTGAGGTTTCAACAAAGTTTTGCACGCTTTTCAATTTAAAATGATGTTGCTAATACAGAGATAGGTTCGAAAATGTCACTAGAACTGAACAAAAACAGCCGATTGCAAGATTTTCGTGTTGTAATAATTTACAATCTACAAACCATGCCGTGTACATCACACCTTCGTATATACTATTTAATGGTAGAGACTCTTCAATA
>NW_017150051.1:0-273 GCF_001652005.2 Ceratina calcarata | reverse complement strand
GTCTGCGGTGTTGGGAGTGCCCGAGAGGTGCATCAGCTGTTTCACTGGCGCTCCTTAAAGGCTGATGTGTGGTAACACTGCCGAGACACTGCAGACGCAGATACGTCTGGAAGTACCCCCTTCGGGCCCTGGCCAGGGAGTGAACATTGAACTGGGGGGTCGGAGCCCCAGTCGCCCCGAGCGAGCTCTCCCTCGTCTGAGAGGGTTCCAAGATGGCACCAAGGAGTACGGACGTCTTGTAAGTAGCTCCTGAAGGAATCCGTGAATATATGT
>NW_017150050.1:0-3220 GCF_001652005.2 Ceratina calcarata | reverse complement strand
TCGCATAGAACATAGGATCATGCGATCGAAGCCCGAATCGATGAGCCAATCATCATGGACCGCGTACGTGCGCAGGAGACTTATAAACCACCTCCTGCGCAGGAAGAAGTCAGGCCCCGAATTCACGGCCAACGGTCCTCACTGTTCGTTTTGGAGTCATCAGCACCAGGCGCACATTTCTCAGAGCAATCGCAATCAGTTTCTAGCTCAAATTCTGTGAAATTAATATAATCTCACGGGCCGTAACATCTAATTCGGGTTGATTAACTCAGAAATCAGTTAATCAGTAAACTCTCGCGTGTAATACAAACGACGAGAGCGTGAACAATCTAACTCAGTACAAACAGACATTTTGTTGTAAACTCAGTGCGAACTTCAACTTAACGTTTAAGTAAGTTCATTTATTGTACAACAGTTTTGTAAATCGAGAACTTTATTGATTGATTAAATCCAACGCCTACCTTGGTTTGCAGAAACACCGTTTTCCGGAACCACCTCGCATATCCTTGCAACTCACACTCATTAACAGACATTTTTTGGTCCTTCGAGCCGGATCTGTGATTAAAAGTGTAGTGCAGTTATGCGCGAACTCGCCTTTATCGCATTGCAAAATCAGTCACCACGTGGCTTGGCCATCTTGGTTCGATAAGTCGGCCATTTTGTGAACTCGTTCGCGTTAACGGTCATCTCGCGTAAGACACTCAGTACTCAATCGTACATACGGTTAATTATCAGAATTTAGTAACATTCGTTCTCCGCAACTTAGTGACACTCTACGTGACTCAGTGACTCTCAGTGACTCAGTGACTATCAATCAGTGTCGTATCTCGATCAGTCAATCATGACCGATAAAAGGACACCGTCCAAGAGCGCATTGGAGGAGAAGCAAAGCTCAAGGCCGGGCTCTCGTGCGGTTTCACCAGCACTGGTCGCCGAGGAACTTGTAGCCACCGAGGCAGCGGCCACTCTACCCGTTCCGTCAGCTCCAATCACCAGGTCAAACTTACCATCAGGTTTGTCCTCTGAATTATTTTTAAAATACCGTACTCAATTGAGTCGTATCTCATCTCTCATGACGCTGGAAGCGGATCTCTCACGAGAGAATCAGGACTTTACGTTGGCTGATGTCAATGCATATGCAACTCAAATCGAGGAGTTGCACAAATCATTCCTCAAGGAACACGCATATTTGGAAGTTTTATGGCCATCTTCATGCCTTGACCACCCATACATTACCGAAGATTACTTTAGCCAGGAAACCACAGTAATCGCGGCAGCCCGTCGGCGAATCTTAAATTGTAAGGCTAAATTTGAATCTCGTACGGTGAAGCCAACTCAGCCATCCGCTGAATCAACTACTAGCTCATCTAGACTGACAGATATTCCACTCCCGCAGTTCTCAGGCGACTGTCTAGAGTGGCCTGCATTCTCAGAACTCTTTGAGTCACTTATCATCAAGAACGATCTACTCTTAGATATTCAACGCCTGCACTATCTGAAAACTAGCACGAAGAAGGAGGCAGCGCAACTCGTAGAATCATTCCCCATGAAAGGCGATTCATTCAAGCTGGCATGGGAAGGTTTGAATGATCGTTACAGTAGTAACCGGGCACTCATAAGTGCACAGCTCAAAAAGGCCTTGGCATTACACGACCTGGCTAAAACTTCAGCCGACATAACTCATATATTGGATACTTTTTCAGAAGTCACCAAGACCATTCAGAATCTAGGCATAACCGACATTTGGGATTGCTTCGTAGTTCACCTTGCCACCAGCAGGCTTCCCAAAAATACTCACGAGGCTTTGGAGCTCTCACTAGGCAATGCCAAGGAGTTTCCAACGTACGCTCAAATCGAAACATTCCTAAGAAACAAGGCGCAGGCTCTCAAGCACGTGGAGACGACGGAGGCCCACTCATCAGCCAAAACAAGCAGCGGAGGACAAGGCAAAGGCTTGTCTTCGGCGAACTCTTGCCAAACTCAGAAGACAGGTCGAGTATCGTGAACTTTACATGAAGTTCATGGCAGAATACGAATCAGCGTGGAGGTATTTTTTCCCTCGGCCGGAAAGTGGGGACGACGCGAACATGGTGGGGACCATAGCGCTGCGGAGAGTTTCGCGAACGCGCATGAGCACGCATGAGGGGAATAGTAGTGGGGATCGAAATATGGGCGAAAAACAGGGGAAGCGAGCCTCGAAGGAAAAAATACCTCCACGCTGATACGAATCACTCCATCATATGGTGAAGGCACCATCAACTTCATCNACCAGCTCACGACGGTGACGTACGGCACCAAGGCAGCCCCGTTCTTGGCTGTACGAACTCTGCTGCAACTCACAGAAGACGAAGGTCATCGTTTTCCATTGGCGGTGCCATTCATCACTCAAGCCAGATATGTAGATGACATATTTGGAGGTGCCGATGATCCGACCGAACTAATCACAGGCGCAAATCAACTCAGAAGCTTGTGCATGGCGGGTGGCTTCCCGCTTGCCAAATGGCAATCAGATTGTCAGGAATTCATAGATATAATCACACCAGGAAATGGTAATCAACAAACACTTCTTTCACAGGACGACTGCAATACAAAAATACTCGGAATGAATTGGAATTCATCAAAGGATACATTCACCTTCACATCCAAGTCAGAATCAACCTCAACCTCGATAACTCCTACCAAACGCCTCGTATTATCACATATTCTTCACGTGTTTTAAAGCTGAAAACATGTGTTGTTCATACGTAAATAGTATACAAGTCGACATACATCCACTTAAGCCGAAGGTATCTCGAAAGGACCTCTAATCCTATCCTCAAATGTATCTCAGAATTCCACTTTCCAGGCTGATTTTCGTGATGTTTCCGATGAAATACATATTCTTCACGTGTTTCAAAGCTGAAAACGTGTGTTGTTCATACGTAAGTAGTATACAAGACGACCTATATAAGCTTAAGCCGAAGGTACCTAGAAAGGACATCTAATCCTATCCTCAAATGTATCTCAGAATTCCACTTCTTAGGTTGATTTTCGTGTTTTTTCCTTTGGAATACATATACTTCACATGTTTCAAAGCTGAAAACATGTGTTGTTCATACATATCTAGTATACAAGTCATCTTATATGCATCTAAGCAGAAGGTACCTCGAGAGGGACTATTAGTACATCCTCAAATATTCCCCAGAATTCCACTTTCCAGTTTGATTTTCGGGTTGTTTCC
>NW_017150049.1:0-273 GCF_001652005.2 Ceratina calcarata | reverse complement strand
AGAGAAGCGTCGGTCGTTGGTTAGGGTTGGCGTCGGCTTCGCCATCGCGACTTGTGACTTGGAAAAACCTAAACAGAACATTGATTAATCGACATAGGATAAAGTTTAATACAAAAATAGTAAATCAAGAGCGTAGGAAGACTAAAAGTGCTCGTAAGAAGTGAATAAAGGGGGTTAAGTGATCTATTTGGCGGGAAGCATAGCGTCGGTGCCTTCTACGCAGGCGTGGCCGTATAGGAACAGAGGGCGCTGAGCCGCCGGAGATTCCATCTA
>NW_017150048.1:0-273 GCF_001652005.2 Ceratina calcarata | reverse complement strand
CGGAGACGACGTTACCTTACCCAGAAATTGTAGAGAAACTGAGACAGTGGCTTCTTCCTTTTAAGACTAACTAAAGGTATGCACCTGACCTTGACCTTGACAAATGAATTTACCCCACTTGGAGGACTGCGAAATATATATTCGCAGGAGTGCGATCACCTCGTCTGAAAAATTAAAACGATAAATTAGTGAAACACAATGGAAACGGATTTTGATAACGTTTTAAGTAACGACGGAGACGACGTTACCTCACCCAGAAATCGTAGAGAAACG
>NW_017150047.1:0-273 GCF_001652005.2 Ceratina calcarata | reverse complement strand
GTACACCTCTCCTCCACCGCCCCCTCTCCCCTTTCTCCTCCCCTCCTTCTCTCCTCCACCGTCTCTCCTCTCTTCTTCTCCCTTCTCTCTTCCCTCCTGTCAGCTCTCCCCTCTCCTTCCCTCCTCTTCCCGCTTGTCTCCTCCCCTTCTCTCCTCTTCCCTCCTTCCCTTCTCTCCTCCCTCTCTCCCCTCTCTCCTCCTCTCCCCTTTCCTTCTCGTCTATTTCCTTCTCCTCTCTTTTCTTCTCTCTTCTCTTTCCTTCTCTCCTCCTTC
>NW_017150046.1:0-273 GCF_001652005.2 Ceratina calcarata | reverse complement strand
GTATGATGATTATATTCGTTCATTACAGAATAAACTAAATATATCCTTTAAGGTAAAAAGGGAAAATTTAATTAATTCTAAAAATAAAGTAATGTATATTATGATAAAAAAATCAATCTAACAAAATTTAAAATGAATGTTCTTGTATGCATTTCTCAAAAGCAAAATAAAGCAGGACTTACAAGGGGAGGCCAACATATGTGCGACACGGATTTTGATGTAGTGTAGATGTAGTACAACAATATATGTTTCAATGTTGGGGCCAACGCTCAA
>NW_017150045.1:0-273 GCF_001652005.2 Ceratina calcarata | reverse complement strand
TTTACAATAACCTCAGCTCCTCCTCATTTTTGGGCGTAGTAGTAGTTCTGGGACACCCTGTATACAGGGTGTAAGGAATTAAACTAGTGTAAGGAATTTTAATTTGAGGTTCCTGACATGATTTTAAACAATATTTTCCTTTGCGAAAATGTCCGAGGCGTGGTTGAGGAGTTATTAACAAAAAACACCGACCAATCAGAGTGCTCGGTTCGCGCGCTCTCCGGCTCGGGAGCGTTGGCTCCGATCCGGCCGGCCGGCCTTTCACGCATTTGA
>NW_017150044.1:0-273 GCF_001652005.2 Ceratina calcarata | reverse complement strand
TTTATAAATATTATGACAAAAGTGGATGGAATGAATTTTACAACTTCATTTGCCCGACGTATAAAAACAACTTTTGCATGCGATAAACAATAAATGCTATCAATGCAATGTCCGCTTTTGTTGAAAACTCACGCAGCATCCTGTGCAACATTGAAGTGCAACATTCCACCTTGCTAAAATCCCATTCAATGTTTATACGAGTTTTTATGCAGATTCATGTACCCTGGATCACATTAGTAATAAAAAATAAAATAGGCTTAAAAGCATTTTATA
>NW_017150043.1:0-273 GCF_001652005.2 Ceratina calcarata | reverse complement strand
GCCGAAAACTTGCCGCTAAATTCAGAGGACCTTTCCGTGTTTGCAAGAAACTTTTTAATGATCGCTACGAGGTAGAGGATCTACGAGAAGGCGGCCGGGGTACCAAGACGGTTGTCGCCGTCGACAGGATGAAGCCGTGGATAGCGGTAGTTAAAGAATAAGATGCTGGTTATTTCTGTTTTGTTAAAGGAAAAAGAAAGGGGGTTTGAAGATAGTCAGTTCCATGACGAGAGGGATGTGTATGGAGCGTTGTCACCGTGATGACCAGGTTCT
>NW_017150042.1:0-273 GCF_001652005.2 Ceratina calcarata | reverse complement strand
GATGCGGAAAAAAGTTTATCACGAGTTTACTCGTGACCGGTCAGCAATGTGTTAATGTGAGCGAATGAACTTCGCTTCTAGTCCTGTCATTTCGGACGAGAAGCCCGACGGAGTCCGACATCCGCCCACTTTAATCGACTCGCACCGAACGAGCTTCCTTTACAGAGATCCTCCTTATACGACCCGACGACTTCGATAAAAAAAAAACCGTGCGGTACAGCAGCGGTTAACGAGCGGTTATCAGTAGAAGTAGCGACCAGTCGACGGTATCGT
>NW_017150041.1:0-273 GCF_001652005.2 Ceratina calcarata | reverse complement strand
AAAACAGGTTAAGCACGTGTTACCATAAAAAGAAAAATTATATAAGAAAAGGGATTTAATCAAAGACAAAAATGGCAGCAACACAGTTAACCGATAGAATTGATAAATTAAATGGTAATAATTATCGGTCGTGGAAATTTAATATGCGAATGGCCTTAATACAGCGCGAATTATGGCAGCACGTGACTGGCGAAGTAATAGAACCGCAACAAGAAGGCGAAGCTAAAGAAGTATTCAAACGCAAAGAAGAAAAGGCATTAGCGGCAATCGCAT
>NW_017150040.1:0-273 GCF_001652005.2 Ceratina calcarata | reverse complement strand
CTGATAAAAGTACCTCCAAACCAAAAACAAACCTATTAGGTCCTATGGATGAGTATGCTTTAATACATACTCCATCCCACAACCTACAGCGATCTCCAGTAAACCCTCCACCGTCTATTCCACGAAACCCTCTTGATCAAAGCTCCTCCATCCTGTTCCCCACTGCCTCTCTCTTCTCCAAGCGTAAACGTCATACAGCTAGTAAAGGAGATTCCAGTATGACTCTAAACACGTCAAACATCTCTAACAATAGTAGCAGAGGTGGTAAAAAAG
>NW_017150039.1:1542-2452 GCF_001652005.2 Ceratina calcarata | reverse complement strand
CATTATCAGTAATAAACGTAGCCATTCTTGTACTTTTAGGAAAATATTCAAAAGTAGTAAAAATTATTGCTAAAAAGAAAGAAATAGAAACTGAAACCGAACGATAATATAAAATTGATGTTCATGTTGCCTCTTTAAGCTGAAATATCACAGCATTAGATCGAATTTCTATTAGCATAAAACGGGACAGTTGGAATTTTTTAATTAACGATCGTACGGGAAATAGGAAATTCAGCAGCGCGTCTAATGGGAATCGAACGCGCATCCATAGATAACCGCGAGAGGGATAGACGGAGGAGAGGTAGCGACGTAGGATCATAAATTGTTGGAGCAACGTGTGTACGTAATGCGCACGCACGGGCGAGCGCGAGATCGCGCTTAGCCTGCCTTTCAAAAATTTCACACGTTACCGATCTTCCGACTCAGCCACTTACTCCGCAGGTCGATCCATCATTTCGCTAGTTTACCCGGGAATCCGCGAAAATTATCCGATAACGCGAGCCGCGCCCGTCCTGCCTCTCGTTTGTCTTTGCCGTCCCGAAACCCTCTCTCGCGCAAACCCCGCGCGCGTCCTCCCTCTTCCACCTCTCCCCCCCCCCTCAAACCCATCGCGCCACGTTTCTCCACTTCCGGATGATGGACGTTGCCTCGATCGCTCGACACCGGTAAACTTTGTCGCGGAAGATTAAGGGCTTTATACTCCGTTAAATCGCTGCCACGGTCGCACCCCAACCGGTCGAGTCGAACGTTTAATGAATTTCAATTCGCTCTCACGTTTGTTCAGATAATGTTTCGGTACGGGCATACGGTGGTATTGGAATGCTGAAAGATCTTCGGAAATAGGGATATTTATTGGAGCCAGTGGGAAATTCGGTGTTTAAAAAATTTCTACTTCATTATTATTATTATT
>NW_017150039.1:0-611 GCF_001652005.2 Ceratina calcarata | reverse complement strand
AATTCTCTTCTCTTTAATAAAATCGTTTAATAAATGAATTGAAAGAAAAGCAAATTTCCCAATTTCTCCTGACAGACATTTTTCCTATAATTGTACTTTTAAGTGAGTAGAAATTGTGACACGAAATTGGGACATTTACTGTTTGGGGGTTGAAAACGTTGGGAGGGACGGTGTGACTAATTACATGGGGACGGTGGAAATATTCTATCCGTGATCCATCGGAGATATGAAATCCGTTAGAATCGATCTTATTGTTAGGCCGAGCGTCGCGCGTCGGAGGGATGCTCGGAAACGGGGAACGACTTGACCTTGGCTGGATTCACGCGTAGCTGAGCTAACGCAAAATCGAAACGCGTTACTTCCACGGCGTGGATCCCCTAAAGCTGGCTTCACATCGTGACTCCGCAGCTCTCAGCATCCCGGTACGTGTTACACCGAGATACTCGAGACCGAGTCAACATTTTTTTCATTCTCTCCTCTCTTGTAACTTTAAGCAATCTTCTATCTTCTCAAATACAGTCAGAACAAAATTACTACGTTGTTTCGTGCATCGTGGCAGAAAATTTATTTTCATTTTCTCAAATATTCTGACGTTCCTTAAAAACTTGTGA
>NW_017150038.1:0-273 GCF_001652005.2 Ceratina calcarata | reverse complement strand
TGCACCATTGCCAATTAGACGAATTATCAAACGATGTTTACCCTTTTCCTGCATAGCTCCAGGATTATGTAAATGTTGTGCGTGTCGTCGAAGAAACCGTAGAAACCCACAACGTTTTGGTGCTTTAAAGTTTGGTGGATGGAAATCTCTTGTGTCATTTTCTCCCTATGATTGTTCTTTGTAATCTGCGATTTAGGTACAATCTTTCCAGCGTATACTTGATGGCTCTTCGACTCTCTGATCTTGTAACATTTTGCAAAACCACCCTGTGGG
>NW_017150037.1:0-273 GCF_001652005.2 Ceratina calcarata | reverse complement strand
GAAATGCATGTAACTCATGCGAAACCTTCCTTTTTAATCACAAATCTCTAACAATAGAGAATATATAGTATAGTATATAATTAATGATAGTTAAGGAAAGATGCAATAGAACAGGAGGAAAATGGTAGGTCAATCAGTGACAAGTATGATGTCATGCCGGCTGGGCCAACGGTGCCGGCGAGGCTTGATAGACGAATGCTTGCGGGAGCGTGATGGGAGAAAGCCCGGCCGGCACCTAGTGGAAATGATAAAGCACGGCCGGCCTGGCCCATA
>NW_017150036.1:0-273 GCF_001652005.2 Ceratina calcarata | reverse complement strand
TTCCCCTTTTGTTTAGGTATCTCGAGGATTAAACCTCCTTTTATTGAGGATCGGGGCTTGATCGTGTCGATGCCAAATTCTTGGAGGTTTATTTTCTCCTTAGCTTTACTTAGGATCTCGGGAAGTTTTATTTTGTCGTTGGAAGTTTCAGAAATGTAGATAATTTCTACATTTTTTGGTTTCTTGATAGAGATATTGGGCTTTGGAGGATCAGGTATGAGGATAGGGCGTGAGGATGAAGGAGGAGGAAGGCGATTTTGTAAGAGTGTATCG
>NW_017150035.1:0-273 GCF_001652005.2 Ceratina calcarata | reverse complement strand
TTACTAAGAAACTAGTCTCGTACTGTTGACTTTTTAATGGGAATAGAACGTTTTAGACCATACTTTCAGTTTTTAGATTTGCATGACTCCATGCAGAAGGTTTGGATAAAATAACAGACTGATTTGATGATTGAGAAAATAGAAAGTGTAGTTAGCAATTGATATTGTTTTGCAAAATGTTATTAGTAAGGAATGAAGTCACTTTAATGGGGCAATTTTGATGATTACTAAGAAACTGTTTGAGTTATTGAGAAATATTATAGAAGGTTTCTT
>NW_017150034.1:0-273 GCF_001652005.2 Ceratina calcarata | reverse complement strand
GGGTTCCAAGTCTACATCCCGTTTTTCGAACCGCCTCTATGTGCGGAACGTCGCGAACCGTTCCCCGGGGTCGCCCGCCGGCAGTCGCGGACAGCCGGCTGGGTCCTCGATCGGACGCAGCCGAAGCGTTTGCCGTGTACGGAGTGGTGCTCCGTTCTCGGGGCGCGTGTCTGCGCGTCTGCCTCAGGTGTCTGGCTGGGTTTTTTTTCGGCTCGGTGTCCGTCGGTTTCCACCGGCGGACTACCCCTTCGTCCGATCCCCGACCGGAACTTC
>NW_017150033.1:0-273 GCF_001652005.2 Ceratina calcarata | reverse complement strand
TTCCGTCTTTCGATTCTTCGCGAGAGCATTAGAATTCCTCGAAGCGAACTAAAGATGTTCTTTAGATTCACCTTAGCTTTCTTCCGCACTGTCTTTCTTTGCAGGGAAGAAGGTACGAATAAGAGGTCGTACATCTTGCTCGCGGATTGCGCTTCGGGTGATAATAGCCAATTGTTGGTTAACCACTGGTTTAGGAATCGGCGCACTCGTAAAGCGCCTGCAGTAGGGATCGGAGCTTCATCCGATACTGCAGAGATCCGCGAAAAGAAGCGT
>NW_017150032.1:0-273 GCF_001652005.2 Ceratina calcarata | reverse complement strand
TAATTGATCTGGCCTCTGGGTTTCACCAGATCCCCATACATCCGGAGCACGCCGAAAAGACGGCGTTCTCCTCGCCCTACGGGCACTACGAATTTACTAGGATGCCGTTCGGGTTGAGTAACGCCCCGGCTACTTTCCAACGTACACTCGATCGTGTACTCGTGGGTCTGCAGGGATCCGAGATGTTCATATATGTGGATGACGCTGTACTCTACGCTAGTTCACTTGAGGAACATGAAACCAAATTCCGACGACTCGCTGGCCGCCTCCGAA
>NW_017150031.1:0-273 GCF_001652005.2 Ceratina calcarata | reverse complement strand
GCACTTTAGTTTATAAATCAAACATTATATTTCCTTGTTTCTAACATTGATCAAAACGTTGTATTCCCTGTTTCCAGTGGTGATCGTCATTGCTAGCGCCGTTATTAATGCGTTTCTTCGTCCATTCATTACAACCATATATTGGGTACCCAAACATATATTGGGTTTCTTCGACTGTTCGTTGCGAATATAAAAATATTGCAAATGAAAATGGCGTGATGCCTGTAACAGTTGTTGAAATGAGTACGCGTATAAACTTTCATAAAAGTTTGC
>NW_017150030.1:0-273 GCF_001652005.2 Ceratina calcarata | reverse complement strand
CGAAAGATCGTTAATGCACGCGGATAAAAATTAACATTCTTTGCTAAAATTTAGCAAACCGGTTTGCCGAATAAATGGAATATTTAATAAGAAAATACGATTTATTTAATTTATCGTACGGTAGAAGCAATTTTACTTACAATTAAACAGACGAATTCGTCGCGAATCGAGGGGCTACACGATTAACACTCCGCGCGTGCGATACTTTTCGAGGACTCTCCAAGACTGTCCAGGTCGGGACTATCCGAAAGAACGACGAGAGCGAAGCGCTAT
>NW_017150029.1:4764-5995 GCF_001652005.2 Ceratina calcarata | reverse complement strand
GCAATGGGAGCGGACGAGATTCCGAACGAAGCTTGGAAATTTGGAGGAGAAAGGACGGTGGAACTGGCATGGGAAATCTGTAGGAGAGTGTGGAGAGGGGAGGGATGGCCGCAGGCGTGGAAGGAAGGGATCATAGCACCGATCGTAAAGAAGGGAACGGGGGCAACAGTCGAGGACTATAGGACGGTTACGTTGATGCCGACACTGTACAAAGTGTACGCGGCGGTGTTAGCCAGGAGACTAGAGAAGGAAGTGGAGGAGAAAAGAGTGGTTCCGGAAAATCAGACGGGATTTAGGAGGGGAATGGGAACGATCGATAATATATATGCCTTGAACTACATAGTTAACGATAGGATTAAAAGGGAAAAAGGGAGAAGATAGGAATAAGAGAGGGGTTGAGGGAGAGGTTGAGGGAGAGGGTGATGGAGATATATGAGGAAACGATGAGCAGGGTTAGGACCAAAAACGGGCTAGGGGAGGCCTTTTGGACGGCGAGAGGGGTAAGGCAAGGATGCCCTTTGAGTCCTTTGCTATTTAACATACTTACAGCGGTCCTGGAGGAGGAGATGAGGAAAGGAAGATGGGGAAGAGTGCGTATAGGGGAGAGGAGGGTATGGAGATTGGCATACGCGGATGACGTGGTGGTAATGGCAGAAAACGAGGAGGAGATGGAAAGCATGGTTAGAAGACTGGAAAGATACTTTGAAAGAAAGAAATTGGAGGTGAACGTGGGAAAGACAAAGGTTATGAGGTTCAGGAAGGGGGATGGGAGATCGAAAGAAGTAACGTGGAAGTGGAAGGGAAAGAGGATAGAGGAGGTGAAAGAGTTCAAGTACTTGGGGTATCTGTTCAGGGCCAATGGGGGGCAGGAAGGGCGCATTAAGGAGAGGGTAAAAAAGGCAGGAGTGGTGATGAGAAGTGCATGGGGGATTGGGAGAAGAAAATTTGGAAGAAAATGGAGCAGGTGGATGTGGCTGTTCCACACACTAGTGTGGACGGTAATGGGATATGGGGCGGAAATATAGGGGTGGAAGGAAAGGAAAGAGATAGAGGGGGTACACGAGAGGTTTATAAGATGGACTCTGGGGGTTGAGTGAAGGACGCCGGGGTACATGGTGAGGGAGGAGACAAAGAGAGAGAAAATGAGAACAAGGGCTTGGAAAAGAGCGTGGAGGTTTGAGGAGAAGTTGCGGAGAGAGGAGGGAGGGGAAGTGGCGATATGGTGTTGGAA
>NW_017150029.1:0-895 GCF_001652005.2 Ceratina calcarata | reverse complement strand
CCCGGTGCTGGGGCGAGCTCCTCGAGAGCTTGGATGAGGATCCCTGGGGGCGCCCATACAAGGTAGTGCTTAGCAAACTGCGACCTTGGGCGCCCCCCGTGACGTCAACCATGGACCCGGGGTTGTTAGAGAACGTCGTAGACGGACTCTTCCCCCGGGCCCATAGGGATCCTCCACCTCCGGCTCTGTTCATGGCCCCTTGGGCCCCAGAGCTGGAGGTGACGAGTGAAGAGCTCGCACGGGCCGTGTCGCGCATGAGGAGCGGCACGGCGCCGGGGCCAGACGGCATACCAGGCCGTGCGCTGGCCCTGGCAGTGGTCATCCTGGGGGACAGGTTGAGGCAGATCTTTACAAACTGCCTCCGTTTTCGCCTGTTCCCCACCAGCTGGAAGGACGCGAAGATGGTCCTCCTGAGGAAAGAAGGTAGGCCTGCGGACTCACCGTCCGCATACCGGCCAATTTGTTTGCTGGACGAGACCGGCAAGCTGTTCGAGCGGGTGCTCGCGGCTCGTCTCGTCCAGCACCTGTCGCGGGACGGCCCTAACCTGGCAGATTGCCAGTACGGCTTCCGGCAGGGACGTTCTACCATCGACGCGGTTTTGCGCGTCCGGTCCCTGTCGGAGCAGGCCGTGTCCCAGGGCAAGGTGGCGTTGGGCATTTCGCTCGACGTTACCAACGCCTTCAACACCTTGCCCTGGGAGAAGATACGGGAGGCGCCCATTGCTCACCGAGTGCCCCCGTATCTTCGGGAGGTACTAGGGTCGTACCTCAGCGACAGGCGGATACATTATCCGGGCCGGTACGGGGGTCTGCACCACCGGGTGGTGGACCGCGGGGTTACACAGGGGTCCGTGTTGGGCCCACTTCTGTGGAACCTCGGGTATGATGCAGTCCT
>NW_017150028.1:0-273 GCF_001652005.2 Ceratina calcarata | reverse complement strand
TTATATTATTGCTACTTAAAATTATGAACGAAAGCAATGTAAAAAGGATTTTGTTAGAATAGGAACTAGACATCTCAAACTTGCCCATTTCTTTACCATTTCATGAAAGGGTTTTTGGGGGATAGTATATACTTTTCAATTTTGCTTCATCCAAACTCACTTCACTATGATTGTCATTGAGTTTACAAGGTACACCTAACTCTTTCGAGTCAAGCAAGATCGTATTTAGTGCGTCTAAATTACTGTCGTTCAATGCATCTTTTACAGTCTGTC
>NW_017150027.1:0-273 GCF_001652005.2 Ceratina calcarata | reverse complement strand
GTATAAAGTAATAAAATATATGATATTAAATGCAAACATAAAGACAAGTATTTAATAGTACAGAATATAAAAAATAAATGCACTCTTCTTGGATCATAATAATAACAAATAAAGAAATATTTAATTAATTATGATTTTATTTATAATAAAGTATTCTTCTTCTGTGACATAGTAATTACGTTCATAAAACAACGGAAAAATTCCTCAACTCGACTTCATAATAAAACTTCAAACTTAGCTTTATGATAAAAAGTTCACTTCTATCTCTTTTAA
>NW_017150026.1:0-273 GCF_001652005.2 Ceratina calcarata | reverse complement strand
TATATGTATAAGAGATATTTGACATACAATCTTTTTCTATATGGAATAACCAATTTTACTAAAAAAGTGAATCGCCTCATCAATTTTGGATTAGGCCACGTTATACCACGCAGACATCCGTTTAGTTATAATTACCTATACAGCGACTGCTCATACTGCTTACGCAGCTCCTTCAGTGAAAGAAAGCACGTAACCGTTTAGAGATTTGAAACTTTAGAAAAATTACAGAGAAAGAGAAAGAGAGAGAGAGTGAGAGAGAGAGAGAGAGAGAGA
>NW_017150025.1:0-273 GCF_001652005.2 Ceratina calcarata | reverse complement strand
AGCATATGTTTATTTGTTTTTATCTAAAATTACTAAAATTCCGAAAATGAATACTCGGCGATTCATATTGATTTCACGACTTTCTCGAGCTGGATTTCACAGGAATATTAATTAAATTAGAATTGTATTTGTTACTTTCAATGTACATCAGAGTATTTATTTATGGATGTTAGAAATATATTTCTTTTTTTCGAATTTAATTTATGTACATAAGTATGAGAATTATAATATTTAGTGTCTAATAAATGAAAATTTTCCTGCGTTTCACCACGA
>NW_017150024.1:0-273 GCF_001652005.2 Ceratina calcarata | reverse complement strand
CCGTTGAATAAACCCCATTTTCAACTGCGTCAATTTTAATTAATCAAGGAGATCAAATCAAACACGAACAAGCACACTCACGACTCTGCTTTAGTACAAATTTGCCTCCGGGACGCTAACGCATCCCCCGATAAACTAACCACCTTCAATCACTCACCAAAATTCATCAAAATTCAGTCATTAATAAATCAGAATATGAAGTAAACAAATTTGCAAGCTGGCTACCCTCATTTTCTCAGCTATTCAGCTACCTTCGTGGCAGAAACAATCTGG
>NW_017150023.1:0-273 GCF_001652005.2 Ceratina calcarata | reverse complement strand
GGACCAGCCTAAGAATTTCGCGGTATCGCGGAATCAGTCTCTTGATTGATCGCGTGGCGAATAAATCCCAACGAGAATGGAAACACCACCAAAGGAGGTTTCAACTGCTGCTGAGTTTAGTACGCAGTTTGACCAATGTCTCTCACTGGCCACTACGCGAGAGATCGCGGTTCAAACGGAGCCGATGAAACGCCCGGCGCCGTTTGACACGGCAGACAAGGATGCGGCGGGTCCGCAGGAAAACGGGACAAAACCGGCAAACACGGCGGGTCG
>NW_017150022.1:0-273 GCF_001652005.2 Ceratina calcarata | reverse complement strand
TTCGTTAGTTCTCTAATTGTTTTGTTCTCAGTTTTCGAATGGAGGTGACAGGTCTGGTATAACAGTGTTGGATTCCTAACGTGGAGCTCGTTCCTTTGATTGCTCTCGAGTTGCTCTGTTTTCAGGGTTTGCGTGTATTTTATGAGATCCGTTTCAGTATTGGTCTCTTTTGTGGAGTTTCTTCGCCCGTAGGAGTCGAGTCGTTTTTATTTCCCGATTTTGGATCGGGTTCGTGTGTTTTAGAGTACGCGTCCACCGTCGCTTAGTGCCGGG
>NW_017150020.1:0-273 GCF_001652005.2 Ceratina calcarata | reverse complement strand
TTTTATATTTATTTATTTATTTATTATTAATATACCGATTTGTAAAATCTATTAGTGTACTGTAACTGGTGTGAATGATCTTATTAATCGAACGATTAAAACAAGTGTGTTTATATTCAGCAATATTGAGGGATAGTCATTATTCGATATTTGATTTAATTTATTTAAATCTTACTTATCTGTATTTAAGGGAATTTAAAATAATTTAAAAAACTATAAAAAATATCCGAATTAATTTTATTTATGATAATAGAGATTAGAAGGTATACAAAG
>NW_017150019.1:0-273 GCF_001652005.2 Ceratina calcarata | reverse complement strand
ATAGGGAAACCCATGTAAAAGCACGGGGGCTTCAGAAGGGCCCGCCGACTTGTTCCGCAGACTAGCGCGAAAGTACGGGTCCACCACCTGCTGAGCAGCTTCGAGTAGCTGCTAGACCTTTTTTTTATGGCCGACTCGTAGTTTCTGGTCAACTCAACCGTGATTTCGAAACATCGTGAGCCACGATGTTTTTCCACCAGAACCACCGTGAGTTGAATTTATTTAACGTGTTTATGTACATATATACGGTATACATGTACATCATTACAGCAC
>NW_017150018.1:0-3366 GCF_001652005.2 Ceratina calcarata | reverse complement strand
GAGGAGCTGCGAATGATATTATTTACAATACGTTCTTTAGTTTCCAGTTTTAAACATTTACGTTATGGTAACAGTTTCACTTCTCTAATTTTAGAGTCGTTCGTTCTGTTTATAAATATACAAACATTCTGGATCGTTTACTAATTCAAATTCTAAGCCTCTCGAGATTCTCTAACAATCGGTATTGAACGAGATAGAGTATTCGCACCAAAACGGAGTAACGGTTACGTTCTTGATAAACCGAATGTTAAGTGATCAGTTCGTTGTTCAGTTCGCCCATGTATCGAGCCAGTTCAGTGCCGGTGAATTCCGTCTCGTCGTAGTCCTGCAAACTTGAGTTGCTGATCGTGTTGGCGCTCTCGATGCTCGGATGGCTTTGAAAAGGCGGCAGTACCTCCGGTTTCGTTTCCGCGTTCTTCTGCTGGCTGGAGAACAGCCCTTTGGTTCCCTGTCTCAGTCTTTCAGCCAGTAACCCTGTGACGGAAAGATAGTTCAAATTCCATTGTAATATCGAACCAATAATTAAAACTGACTCTGAAGTATAGGAAAGAATTTTGGTGGAGGGTAGAAAGAGAGGAAAGGAGAACTCATGGGAAGGCGAATTGGAAAAAAATAATAGATGCAAAATATAATCAATTTACTGGTTTAAATTAATAAAGTGGGAAGAGGTACTTGATTATTTGAGAAAGGGAGCGAAAGAAAAAGAATGGTCGACAATAGCGCGTTTTTGGCTGAATGGTCAAAATGAAATGAGTGCACGAAGGTTCTGGGAAGACGAAGAAAAAAGTTTAATGTAGAAGGTGTGGATGGGGTGTGGGAGATTAGAGTCATGTGCTGGAGGAACGTATGGTGGAAGAGAAATAAACGAGAGGAGTTGATAAGAGAGTGATGGAGATATTGAATGGAGAAGATGGGGGATAAGAATTAGGGGTGGGGAGAAATATCAGAGAGAAACACATGAGTTAGAAGACATGTCAAGAGATAGGGTAGAATATAGAGCATAAAACCGGAAAAGGAAGTCCAAAATGTATGCAGAGGCAGCGAGTGAGAGAAAGAGAGAGAGAGAGAGAGAGAGAGAGAGAGAGAGAGAATTTAGGTAGAAAAGGATAAAAATAAAGGGTAGAGGTTGATAGGGGACAAGGTGATATATGAAACGGGGACAAAGGCAGAATAAGAGAACAAGGTAAGTGGGAGAGAAATCGATGGAGGCATTAAGGGTCACAAGTAAAACTGTATGTATACGTAGAACGCGAGCGTAAAGGGTTGAATTAAGGTAGATTAGAATAGTATAAGGTAAATATNGAATAAGATTGTAGGAAGGGAACGAATTAATAAATACACAATACAGTTTATTCTCTTACCAAGAGTAACAGCTCTCGGTGGCCTTCGGATCTTCAACAGACACTCGTTAACGTGACCGACGGCGACGTTGTTGTTACCCTCGTTGAAACCCCTGCTAATCGTCGTCATCGTGGTTAATTGACTGGAGTTCGATCCCCTCGACGCGCTTCTGCCGTACTCGCGACTGCCCCTGTTGACCCTCGAGCCGGATAACCGTTCGTGACCGTTCCGTTCCATGCAGCCGTTCAGCTCGGACACGTTCGTAGTTCGCGTAAGGCAAAGCTTTTGGTTGTCGTCGCTGACGGAGATCGACGGCGAATTCTGACGATCGTCCGTCTGCCTAAACGTAGAGCGCGGGCAACGGGACAGGCTGCTGTACGTCGGCTGCCGCGGGACAGATTTTCGGCCGCAGTGATTCGACAGCATCGACTGAAAGTGGACTTCAATTCGCTTAAAGCGTTTCGTCGAGCTCAAAGTATTTGCTCTTTTAATTAACTCGAAGGGATGAGAGTTATAATATGAGGAAGCTCATGAATCGTTGCTCGTGGACGGTGATTAATAATCGTAGGAAGGAACGATGACAGGGAAGTTCTCGAGCACGAAATTCACAAGTGGTAGCTCACCTTGAAAGCCTCTCGAAATTTGTTGGACATGATGTTGTAGAGCAACGGGTTCACCGTCGTGGACAGGAAATAAAACACCCCCGACACGTACATGAGGATCGTATAGACTATTTGTATCGTCTTATCTCTGCTGTTCTTTACGTAGATAGCCATCAGCCTTTGGGCGTGGAACGGCGCCCAGCAGATGAAAAATGTCACCACCACCGCGACTGGAACAACGACCATTTTACATGTCCATCTGTGCAAATAAATCGTGCCAGCTGTTGCATCTTCGATAATTATCAAAAGAATAATGGCACTAAAACAGAGTTGATAGAATTAGGTTGTTGCTCTTTTCTGTTCGATAGATAGATAGGAAGACTTTAGAGAGAAGACATTGACAAACGGCGTGGCAATAAAACTTTCAACTTGTTTCCTTAACAACCATTTTTATTCATTTTCGAAACGCGTTATCAGTTGACTTTTATACGATCTGAAAAGAATCTTAAATTAAATCTCTAAGGCAAACGAAATTTATCTGGAAGCAGGGAAATGTACTTTAGTTGAAATCTGGAATTCTTTCTTGCTCGAAAGCTCTACGCGTTACAGTAACGAATTCCGTGAGGAGTCACATAAGCGAGCTTCTACATTCCTAGAATAACTGAATAAATATTACATTCGCGCCGTCGTCTCCACGTTTCCCCCACCGGCGCCGTTGATCGATTTTGCGCGACTTAATGGACTGCTAAGCGCCTTGAGGATCTCTTGTAATTCGAATACTTGAATATCAATGAACCAGAAAATTCTCTTGGGTGTTGTCTTCCTAAACGAGTGAGCATTCTGCTTCGGGGCATTCGCTTCCGGCGAGAGTGCACTCGTTCGTGGAGAATTGTTTTTCAAGTTGAAGAACCCGAGGATAGAAATAAGAATCTACATATATACATTCCCGTTGTCATCTAATTTTAAAATGAAAATACTTCGCATTCACATTAACTGGGAACTGAATCAATGAACTTTAAAATACGTTTCGTGGAAGCAATTTATCTCTACAAAGGGACAGTTTGCACTCGTTGCTGGTTTCGATCTCCTGTGAAAGATACTGTCGTCGTTAGCTGCCCGTTAGTTTTACTAACGACCGACGCTACATCTAACCGATGAATATTTTATATTCGACAGCCGATAACGTTAAATAAATTTTTACTATTATCTCGATTCCTTCCTTTTTTTGTGCAAATTCCATATTTTCGCAGTTGGGAATCGATTAAATGTAATTAAGGACACTTGCCGATTGAATAATGTCTATAGGATCTCATTTTTATTCCAGCATTATTTATTCTTTTAGATATTTTGAAAGGAGATACAATAGTCAGGTGACCCAGTTATCTTATGTAAAGATTAAACATGGAATAAGCCAGAAAATAAG
>NW_017150017.1:0-273 GCF_001652005.2 Ceratina calcarata | reverse complement strand
GGTCTGAAAATATGAAATTTGCGATGCATGTTATAATTAAAGTAGAAACTAAAGTCTCTAAATCCGCACGTTTTTTATGTAGGAAGTACATACATAATCTAGGATGAAGCATTCTTAGTTCCGGATTACTTCGTAAACAAGCAATTATAATGTATTTATTCCTTTTTGTTATTTTACTCATTGCAAGGCAATATTTAATGAAAGCTTAGTTTCGCTATCTATTGCGATAGTACACAAGTTAGTACTATATTCCAGCATATCTTTTTCTATGAC
>NW_017150016.1:0-273 GCF_001652005.2 Ceratina calcarata | reverse complement strand
TCATCCTGTTGATCAGGCGATTCCGGAAACATTTTCGAGAAGTGTTTGTTCATTTCCTGGTGTATTTGGCTGGGCGTACCTGCTGAATTCTTTATTTCATACTGTGCTTCGTGCTGCTGTGCTGTCGTACCTTTGCTTCGTATTGTGCCTCGTGCTGCTGTGCTGTCGTACCTTTGCTTCGTACTGTGCCTTGTGCTGCTGTACTTCGTGCTGTCTTGATGTGGATTTCTTCATTGTTGGAAATCCTTCAGTATCGCATTGCGATTCCGATCT
>NW_017150015.1:0-273 GCF_001652005.2 Ceratina calcarata | reverse complement strand
TTATTGTTATAGAAATTATATAAAATGTTTTCCAAAATAATTTTATTTGTGAAAATACATTTGTACAATTCTTTCTTACAATACATTTGTACACACATAGTGTCGCCAAATAATTTAACATCAACAACGTTCAACAGTTAGACACTATTCATTATATTTCTTACAACCTCTTTGCACTTGGAACAGGATGAACATTTATATATTATACTTTAATAAAATTGACTACATTTGTTCTGTCCAAAACTTGATTAAAATATTGCATGTGATTTTACG
>NW_017150014.1:0-273 GCF_001652005.2 Ceratina calcarata | reverse complement strand
AGAATTTTGCCCATGTCTCCTTGAGAGCGTTCTTGCGAGTTTCAATTCGATGAGACGTAACGTTCGCCGCACCAACACTCATTAAACGGTTTAGCGAACTGGCAATCAGGTCCATATAGGAAGTTTGTTGAGCAATATGTTGCTCTATATGACTTATTCTCATTTTGAATTTTGGAAGTAATATCACTTTCACTTGAATCCGGCTCGAAGGACCAAAAAATGTTTAAGTAGCTGGAAATATATAGATGAAATCTGAAAATAATTAGAATCAAA
>NW_017150013.1:0-273 GCF_001652005.2 Ceratina calcarata | reverse complement strand
GGTATTTACAGAAACGTTGAAGTACAGTATTATATTTTAGCTTTATACTAGTAACTTACGAGGACAAGCCTTGAAAACATTATATGTATACAAATGCGAAACATAATTTTATATTATTTGTACGTTGAATTCAAATTTTTATTATAGTCATATGCAGTTAAACTTGTAAAATATTATATTCAAATATCATTTAGTATGATGGGATTATTATAAAATAGTGAAAATTATTACCGTACTTAACGAATCATTTTACTACAGTGATATTAACTGTGT
>NW_017150012.1:0-273 GCF_001652005.2 Ceratina calcarata | reverse complement strand
TTGTAATGTAATACAATATTTTTTTACATATACAATTTTACAATATTATTTTGTTATTTACAATTTATAAATTTACAAAATTTACAATAATATTACAAATACAAAACATAACAACAATATAATAAAACAAATTGTAATGTAATGTAATACAAATAAATGTTACCTAAATGCTGATTTCAAGCTCTACGATTTTCCACGTATATCTCATTTATACTAATAAAATATTTCAATTATAGTCAATAATAAAACTTTCTTTAAATAATAAAACGTATG
>NW_017150011.1:0-273 GCF_001652005.2 Ceratina calcarata | reverse complement strand
TATCTCTCTAACTTTCTGCGCACTTACGAGCTCGTTCTCGATCACAATGACTGACATTTTGCCACCCCGTGGTCCAATATCCTTTGTACTCCTTTCTTCACTTATGTGAAATGGACTTTTCCTACTATAATCCGGGCTTACACTTTTCTCTAGCCTCCTTTTTCTAGATTGGTTACTACCATCTTGTACCTCCTTTCCTGATTGGTCCATATTGTCCGTCTCTATCTTATACACTTCTCTGTGTATGTTCCTTTCACTCAAAACTCTACATTT
>NW_017150010.1:0-273 GCF_001652005.2 Ceratina calcarata | reverse complement strand
ATTTTTGATTAAAAATCCAAGTAAAATAAGACCTACCTTGTCTAGTACTACTGGTGGAGAAGATTCTGATATAAATATCCCTCGCATAAACCAGAACACACCTAACATCCATGGCACTCCTGACGAATATGTTCTTGCGCATACTCCCTCACATAGTCTGCAACGATCACCTACAAAACCTCCACTCCCAATATACCGTACACCTGCTGGTAAAGGCTCTAATAAACTTCTAGCTCCTACATCACTACCTACTAAAAGGAAACGTCGTGAAGT
>NW_017150009.1:0-273 GCF_001652005.2 Ceratina calcarata | reverse complement strand
TTTTATTTCTTGTCATACGTGACAGACTTTTGATTTGAAGGAATGAAAATTAAATTAGATTGATAGACGGAGATAGTGGAATTTTTCTCATTGTCCGATTTTTAAGGAAGCGTTGAGTCATCGTAAAGAATTGTTTCCTCTTGGAATAACAAAATGAAGAATTTCATACGCGGATTTGAGATACGAACGTCTCGCGTGATCCTAGCAATTTACGTTCTCATACAAAGAATAAAATTGTATCAATATTAATGATATCATTTATATCGTTCTCAT
>NW_017150008.1:0-273 GCF_001652005.2 Ceratina calcarata | reverse complement strand
GAAACATGTTGGATAAAATCAGTAATTGGAAAGTGGACACTTCTTGTACCACTAGTGATCACAATTTAATTGTTTTTGAAATAGAGGATAAGCAGAATCCTCGGAGAATATGGAAACAGGATATTGGATTTAATATTAAGAAGGCTAATTGGAATAAATTTGAAGAATTAATAAATTCAAAATTTGACGAAAGAGTTGTTGAGCTATTGAAAACTGTCTCGCCTGACGAGGCAGTTAAATTATTTAATAAAATATTAACGGAATGTTGCTGCA
>NW_017150006.1:0-273 GCF_001652005.2 Ceratina calcarata | reverse complement strand
TTTTTTTTATTACAGTTATATCTCTTGCAACTTGTCAATCTTGTGAGGTTTTCATAAAGTTTGGCATGCTCTTTTTCAATTTGAGACAAGTTGCATTCAAAAAGATGATGTTAATACAGAGATAATTTCCAAAATTCACTAGAATTCACTAGAATGTCCCAATTCATTTCATCTGTTTTTGTTTTTACCACGAAGTTAGCTGATTTACAACAAAAACGGAGCGACCAACCTATACACGTTAAAGAATGCGGTATAGCGTCATTTAAAAGCTGG
>NW_017150005.1:0-273 GCF_001652005.2 Ceratina calcarata | reverse complement strand
GAAACTGTGGAAAGTAACAGTGAGGAAGCGCACAATTCCGAAGAGGAGGAATTGGCAGTGTCAAGACAAAACGAGGCTATAGGTGCGTCTGGCGAAACGGGTGAAGGAAGTGAAGCAGATCCTGGTGAATCGAATGGCGAAAGTGTACAGGAAGAAGGAACGGAAAACGTCGATGACGCATGGCAGGATGCACAGGACAGCGAGGGACCACATCAACAAGAAGCGGATGGTCCGAGACTCAGGAATCGAAACCAACTCAGGCGACCAGAGTGG
>NW_017150004.1:0-273 GCF_001652005.2 Ceratina calcarata | reverse complement strand
TACGCGTGCTCTCATTGGTCAGTGTTTTTCGTTAATGATTCAAACACTATGCCTCCATACCATTTTGGCAAAGGAAATTGTTATCCAGAAAAAATTATAGAATCACCTCTCTTCGACTCTAACACTTTCTCTGGGACACCCTGTATGATAAAATAATGGACTAAATGTTCTACTCATTAAAGGTGAAGTATATTCAAATTAAAATAAATACATAGAGAAGAAGAGCAGATCGATCTTTGTTTGGTCGAATTCGAACTCGTCGAAGTAGGGTCT
>NW_017150003.1:0-273 GCF_001652005.2 Ceratina calcarata | reverse complement strand
ATGTTCTCATTTGAACCAGTGATGTACCATAAAAAAATCAAAATAATTATCTACGTTTAGTGATCTTATTAAATTTTCCGTAATTAAAAAAATATTAAGGAGAAATCATACTTGAGATTAAACGTGATCGGTTCTTTGAAAGAAGCCAAGAAATTCCATTATTTGTCGAAGGTGTACAATGTACAAAGTATAGACTCATTATGTAACAATATCGAGCCGTTCCCTCTTGTGCATTCGTTTATCGTGCGTTCACGCTCCTCCTTGCTCTCTCTT
>NW_017150002.1:0-273 GCF_001652005.2 Ceratina calcarata | reverse complement strand
CACTACCTCTAATGCATATTGTTCAAGTGGACAGTGTTTGGGGAGAGTAAAAATGCCCCTTCTCTTCTCTTTCTCTTTTCTCTCTTTCTTCTTCTCTCTTTTTTTTTTTTTTAGGGAAAGAAGGCCGGGTTACCAGTTGCGGATCCCGACCGTCTGTCCGTTTTGTTTGTTTGTTCTATTTGTTTGTTTTAGGTGTTTCGTTACTTGTGTGTTTTTTTACTGTGTTTTGATGCATTTGCAGGTGGCAGTCCATACGTCATATCCGTATTCGTA
>NW_017150001.1:0-273 GCF_001652005.2 Ceratina calcarata | reverse complement strand
AAGCAACGGCGGTGCCACCATTCAAGGTACGAATGTTTAACAAAATTTAGCAAAAGATATTTGTTAATTAAAAAATAATTTTGCCAGGCTACGTGTTAAGTTACAAAAGGGACCAAGGTGGCTGGGAAGAAATTACCTTGTCACCCGAGCACACTGAGTTCATTTTAACCGGTTTGAAGTGCGGTTCCTCGTACTTGGCGCATTTAACAGCGCACAACCGCGTGGGCACAGGAGATCCGAGTGCCCTTATCAGCGCTACGACCAAAGGAACTG
>NW_017150000.1:0-273 GCF_001652005.2 Ceratina calcarata | reverse complement strand
CTTGTTCGTCCGTGTTTTTGTTTGTTTCGATCGTTTGTTAGTGTTTATCGTTATTGTTGGTTATTGGTTACCGTTCTTTGTTTTTCTTGTTTCGCGTCTCAGGTACTTTTCGTTTTCAGGGGTCGGTGTTTCTTTGGTTCGTTCGCGTCTTTCTTTCGTTTGTTTCGTTTGTTTGTTAGCTTTTATTGTTATTGTTTATTGTTTTCCGTTTCGTTCGATTTTTTCGTTTTCGTTCGTCGGTCTCGTTTTGTTCGTTGGTCGGTGTCTTCTCGG
>NW_017149999.1:0-273 GCF_001652005.2 Ceratina calcarata | reverse complement strand
GTTATTTTAAATAAGTGATTCTATTCTGATTTGATGCAGATATATTGAACAGTTATTCAAAATATAATTACTTGACTGTATAAATGAAGGAAACTTAAATGTAGCAAAACCTATATGAAGTAGTTGGTAGTCGTATTATTATAGGTTAAGAAGTTTAACTCGAAGAATTCTTTGTAATACATTATTATTAACCTCTATCAAATGCTTATAGCATTTACTGTTTGTAACGGGCGGTTCGGCCGAGCCACCGATAGGTGCCGTGGTGGTGCCGAC
>NW_017149998.1:0-273 GCF_001652005.2 Ceratina calcarata | reverse complement strand
TACGATGCTTCCTCATTACGGGACACGTATTGCGGAAGGATCGGCAGGTTTTTATCATCCCAAGGAACAGGACAAGGTTATTCCTATGAATTATACGACTGTTTGTGAAATATTTTTACCTCCGCCTTTCGAGTAAAACCCACATAGCAATTTTTTTTGTGACAACAATACTTTTTAAGCAAGAATTTCGCTCTTTTACGATTGGGGTAAAAGGGGTGCGTGAGGTCTTCTTAAGTAAGAATTTCGCTTTTTTACGATTGGGATACAAGGGGT
>NW_017149997.1:0-273 GCF_001652005.2 Ceratina calcarata | reverse complement strand
TTTTGAAAATTTTTGACTCATTAATTAAAGAGTAAAATTCTAATCTATATCGATGATATTCTTATTCCTACTACGACAGTAGAACAGAATTTAGAGATATTAAGAGAAGTGTTAATTTGTTTGAAAAAGTATAGACTAGAACTAAATTTAGCTAAATGTATATTTTTGAGTAGAGAAATCGAATATCTCGAATACTTAATTTTGGAAAGAGTTATATCTATGTACAAGCGATACTAGATTTTCCGCGTCCTAATAATGTTAGAGAGGTGCGAA
>NW_017149996.1:1430-2721 GCF_001652005.2 Ceratina calcarata | reverse complement strand
CTATAAAGAACAGCTATGAATCCGGTAAGTGATTATTGTCTAGTATCCTATCATAGCGGGATAATTCTAATCTAATTTGTTATTATGTTCGAATGATATGCAGCAACGCCGCGCCGAATGTAATTGTAGGTATGGGTGCATATAAGGTGCATGCCGCCGATTAATTCGACAGAATCGGCGGACTGGGCCGGGTCCTATGAATATTTGGAATATTTGTTTGGTAAGTACTCATTTCCCCACTGCTATGTTTCTTCGTGACGGCTGTTATAATTAGTCTTGAAATCGTTTCAGGGTACGTAGTTTACAATGAAATGCCCCTGGAGGAATTAGCAGAATACATCGAATACCTAGAGGCTGATTATAGACGCCGGTTTTGGTGGTTGTGGTATGTGTCTAGTTTTCATTCGTTTCTTTCATATTGGTTTCTTTGACCTATTTTAATTCTGTTCTTTACTGTTTTCCAGGTCAACTGATGCTGCCTGAGCTTAATTTCTTAAAATTTTAAATTTTGAATAATAAACGAATCAAACTATTAGCTGTATTGTAATTATATATATTTCACATTAAAGTAAAAAAACCATAACGAATGTTAAATATTGTTTTTTTCTTGCCTCCCCGTTCTTCGGTTTCCTCTTTTCCTAACTTGCATACGTTCGCGATTCCTCTTCTTCAACCTCACACACACACACACACACACAAAGTTGTACTCACTTACCGCGTTAGGCTTTGCGCACGTTCGCGATCTATTTTCCTCCACACTAGGCCGCACGGGTATTCGCGATGATCTCTCTTACCGACTTACTGCAATATAGGAATTCTTCCCCGTGCCAGGTTAGGGCCCACGTACGTTCACGGTGATCTCACTCTTCCCTGCACACCCGCAATAGGAATTTGCAATATCAGTATTTTTGGAGGTCGCAATGGTACCCCCGCCCCCTCTTCCCCGTACATCCTGCGTTCATATACGAACACGAAGAAGATAAAAGAAGTGCCTGCTGATATATATAAGTATATAACAGAAAATAAAAATAAAGTTTTGTGTTGAATATCAAAACTATAAGGTATAGGATATAAATGTGAAACCATGTTATCATTGTGGAAAATTTGGTTATAATAGTAAAAATGCCACGGCATTATTTTGCCTGTACATTAGAAGAGTGAAAACATTTGGCAGAGGAAAACGCGCCTATATTCCCATGATATGATTCTTTTGTTCGCTTAAGAAGAAAGAGGTTGAGGCGAAAATTAAGTACACATACATGTATTATTGTAATAATCCGAAATTTGTGAA
>NW_017149996.1:0-897 GCF_001652005.2 Ceratina calcarata | reverse complement strand
AGCATTTCGGGCGTGATTGACCGGGCTGCCGCGAATATTTTTTCAACAAGTTCCTCCTTGTTGTCCACGGCCTGCCGATACACGTGGTTCTGTAATCATCGAAGGAAACATAGAAATTTAATTGCGAATTCAGTTACACATTTTTAATACGATACAATTAACTTACCTTTACGTGGCCCCAGAAGAAGAAATCAAGCGGGTTCATATCGGGTGACCGTGGAGGCCACGCGACAGGACCGCCGCGGCCAATCCACCTGTCGTGGAAGGTTTCATGCAAGTGTGCGCGAACACTTGCGGCGTAATGCGGGGGTGCACCATCCTGCTGGATGTACATGTTCTTCCGGGTCTCAAGTGGAATATCTTCCAGGAGACCCGGAAGAACATCCCGCAGGAATTTCTCGTACGCTGGGCCGTCAAGTCTGTCAGGCAGAATGTACGGCCCAACTACGAATTGGCCGCAAATGCCGGCCCACACATTTACCGACCAGCGATGCTGTGCAGCGCGTTCACGTATCGCGTGAGGATTCTCGTCAGCCCAGACGTGTGCATTGTGCACATTAAAGCACCCTTCTCGTGTGAAAAGGGCCTCGTCTGTCCACAACAGACACGGTAGGAAAGACGGATCCTCACCGATCTTGCCCAACATCTACGTCGAATACGCCACCCGCTTGATGTCGTCGCCGGGCATCATCAAATGGACTTTTTGATAATGAAACGGATGCATTTCTGCATCCTGCAGAATCCTATGCACGGTGGTGGTGCTTACTCTGAAACAAAAAAGTAATTACACATTATTACGTAACATTGACGTCACATGTACAATTTTCACCACTTTCAAATAAATTGATATTTACCCAGTTTCGCGGCTGACTTCTCTAATGCTGGTAGTCGGATCCA
>NW_017149995.1:0-273 GCF_001652005.2 Ceratina calcarata | reverse complement strand
GTCCCATTCGTTTTGTTTATCTGCTGTACATGTTCGTATCAAGTCTTTGACTGTATTGTGTGTTCGTTCAAGGGAGCCGTTCGATTGGGGATGAAAAGAGGTTGTTTTTACGTGTTGTATTTTGAAGGTTTGCTCAAAAATTTCCATAAGCTTACAGACAAAATTAGCTCCTTGATCTGTCAAAATTTGTTGTGGTGCAGAAAATATATATACATAGTGATCCAGTAGTTCAGGAATAATGGTGGTGGCTTGCTGATCTCTGAGAGGAATGAG
>NW_017149994.1:0-273 GCF_001652005.2 Ceratina calcarata | reverse complement strand
CCGGCTCTGAGCCGGATTCCGGAGTCGGAAATCGCAATGGGAATAGGCCATAACAGAGATAAGAACCTCCAGGTCCACCGCAGCATAGATAGACTATAGACAGTAATACGGATGAGATATACGAGTAGATATACATACAGGGTGTCCCAGAACTAGTCCTAGGCCTTGAAATGAGGAGGAGCCATGGTGATTTTAAACAACTTTTTCCTTTGCAAAAGAGTTATCCGAGGCGTGGTTATTGAGTTATTAACAAAAATCCCCGACCAATCAGAG
>NW_017149993.1:0-273 GCF_001652005.2 Ceratina calcarata | reverse complement strand
TAAGATTGTTAACGTTTCCTTTAACTTGTTGAAACAAAAGTGGATTAAGAAATGTTCCTGAAAACCGAGCAAACAAGTTAGCGCGTTACAAGTCGAACAAACACCGAAACGCGGACGAGAGTAAGTAAATTTGTCCTCCGCGCCTCGATGAAATTGTTTGTTCAACCACCTGTACGCTTAAATTGCTCCCTTCTTTGTTTTCATTGTTTTATATCACACGTGGATATAGTATCAATATATTGAAGTCATCGATCATCACCATCGCAGGTATAT
>NW_017149992.1:0-273 GCF_001652005.2 Ceratina calcarata | reverse complement strand
TTCGTTAGTTCTCTAATTGTTTTGTTCTCAGTTTTCGAATGGAGGTGACAGGTCTAGTATAACAGTGTTGGGTTCCTAACGTGGAGCTCGTTCCTTTGATTGCTCTCGAGTTGCTCTGTTTTCAGGGTTTGCGTGTATTTTATGAGATCCGTTTCAGTATTGGTCTCTTTTGTGGAGTTTCTTCGCCCGTAGGAGTCGAGTCGTTTTTATTTCCCGAGTTTGGATCGGGTTCGTGTGTTTTAGAGTACGCGTCCACCGTCGCTTAGTGCCGGG
>NW_017149991.1:0-273 GCF_001652005.2 Ceratina calcarata | reverse complement strand
CCTCAGTAGCACAGCATATCCAGATTCATTATGTCAAGTTTGAAGATGACCGAATTGACCTACCAATGCTTGAATTTTCAGGCGATGGATTTTAAGATGGGTCATGAATCATGAAATGATTAGTTAAAGAGTCTGTACGGGTCTATTCCGACGCGTGTAATTATCAGGCGTTGAGTTTCGTGGTTTAGGTCGGCGATTGCTGAATTAGATGAAATGTGACCATTTCATCCAAAGTCCTGTGGGGAATGTGCGCTGATTCTATAATTATTGCAT
>NW_017149990.1:0-273 GCF_001652005.2 Ceratina calcarata | reverse complement strand
TTAAATCTAGGGAAAACGGGCCGTCAGCAGAACTCTGGTACGCGGTGCCTGTAGGCACCAGCCCCCAGTCTCTCTCGACCGTGCTGACCGCAGCAATGTGACCAACCTTCTCCCGAAAAGACGATAGAGAAACGTCGGAGACCGACGGGAGACAACGTGTTTCATTGTCGCCATTACAGCAATTGATTTGCATGTACAAGATCGGCCAATAAATCTCCTTTAGTACACATCATACAGTGTTCAATCCTTTATGCGACAATCAGATCCTGAATA
>NW_017149989.1:0-273 GCF_001652005.2 Ceratina calcarata | reverse complement strand
TGGTTCAAGGGAATGGATTGAAAAATGGTAAATGCTTTCAGGTAGTGAAGACATCGGTAGTTTACTTCAATCTGCTTCGAACGTTTACGGAGTAAAACATATTTTCGCCCATGCTATTAAATTGCAGAATGATATAATATTTTTTACAAATTTTTTCAAACAGACGATTTGACATTTTATCCGAAGTCATTATTATTTTAATTAAACTTAACGTCATGTTACAGAGTTTGCGTAGATTTTAACTGGCATACATGTGAATTTCAAATACCTTCG
>NW_017149988.1:0-273 GCF_001652005.2 Ceratina calcarata | reverse complement strand
TCCGAGTTCGTGCGTAAAGTTAAAAATTAATTTAAACTTTACTTGTTCCAAGTGCCCGATGCGATTGGCAGAATACGAATGATACTTGATCTCGATCGGTGCCCGAAACGGTTGGCACTTTGAATGATCTCGATGGGTGCCCGAAACGATTGGCACCTCGATGATGTTGATCCTTGCTCGAACGTCTAGCTAGGATAATTGCCTTAAGATCTCGATCGATGCCCGAAACGATTGGCACGTTTATGATCTCGATCTTTGCCCGAAACGTTTGGC
>NW_017149987.1:0-273 GCF_001652005.2 Ceratina calcarata | reverse complement strand
GATTTATTTAATAATTATTTATTATATTCTTTTAATTGAACTGTTGATAATTATCAAGTTGCTAAATTTATACGACAAAATCAGTAAATGTAGAAAATTTCATAAAGCTAGGTAAAACGTTTTTATAAATTTTTGTAAATAATAAAATATACAATCGAACGAAAAAGTATCTCTGGAATAAATTATAATCCTACTGGAATTTGTACAGATTTCAAGAACTGACCTATTCTACAACTGTTCATTATACTCTTTTAATTTAAGTATCGATAATTA
>NW_017149986.1:0-273 GCF_001652005.2 Ceratina calcarata | reverse complement strand
ACTGGTCATGTGAAGGTTGTGCTCGAGGTAAGATGAGCAGGATACCCTTTCCAATCAGCAGCTCGCACTCAAAGGAGCCTGGTGATCTTATTCATGCAGATCTTTGTGGGCCGTTGGAGTATGAAATCTGTCGGGAAATCAAAGTATTTCTTGCTACTTAAGGATGATTTTTCACATTACAAATTTGTTTATTTTCTAAGCCATAAATCTGAGACTATAATATACTTTGAAGGTTTTCTAAAAAGCACAGAAACACAGTTGGGAAGAAAAATT
>NW_017149985.1:0-273 GCF_001652005.2 Ceratina calcarata | reverse complement strand
AAAATTATATAGAGTACATTCTCCCCAGACATGATCAATATTTTCTACTCCTTGCTCACAATCACAGTCAGGATTATCCGCTAAGTTTTTTCTAAATCTCGATTCCTTTAAATGGTTATGATTTACTCTAATTCTTGAATACATAACTATCAGTCTTCTACTATTCAACTCCCTGTTTTCAAACCATACTTTATTCATTTTTCTTTTGTTTACTTCTTTGTCCCAGAATCTTGTAAAATAGTAATTTCCTTTCTGATTCCCGATCTCTCTCAG
>NW_017149984.1:0-273 GCF_001652005.2 Ceratina calcarata | reverse complement strand
GCTTTTATTAGAGGTATCCTCCTCAACATTAGAGACTGCATTTGTTAGCCCAAGGTCGCGTCGTTTATCTCCTATTTGCTTGCGAGTCTTAGATGTTAAGGTTTTAGCTATTTCTATGTTAGGATATTTATTAGACTTATAAGTTATATCAAGTTGTTTTAGCATTTGAATTTCATCGTCTGACCATACCTTTCTATGTGCACCTCGCATATTTCGTCCGTCCGCTTTAGGTTCATTAATAATCATCCGCTTTTTGTTTCGCAAAGCCGGGTG
>NW_017149983.1:0-273 GCF_001652005.2 Ceratina calcarata | reverse complement strand
CTGCTGTCTGCCGTGTCGACTCCAGAGAATGCGCGATTTCGTACGCATCCTTGAATGTATTCGGCTTCTTCGAGATGATTTCGTCGCACATGTAGCGATCATGGAGCCCGTGTAGAAGCTGCTCGATCAGCATCCTGTCTAAGAACTCCCCGTAGTCGCAGTATGTAGCTCCTTGCCTTAGTCGTAACGCAAACGTAGCAACTGATTCACCCTTTTGCTGTATGATATGTCGAAACTTAACACTTTCCGCATACTTATTCTTGGGGCTGTCGA
>NW_017149982.1:0-273 GCF_001652005.2 Ceratina calcarata | reverse complement strand
CGAGAATAATCTCGAAGGTGCGCGAAGTCGATGCCTTTCCGATCGCGCATCGACATAAAAAAAAAAAAAAATAGGTTGCAAGGAGATCGGCCCGTTGCTCCGTCCTATACAGAACTCTGCTCTACGTACGATATCACGCGGTCTCGCCGTCGCGCTCCTTACTCAAGTCTTAATAATAACAATGATTATAAAAATGAAGGTTAATCAAATATATAAGTACCTAGATTAGATTAGTGTTTAACCTCAATATTTGATTAAATATTAACACGTTAA
>NW_017149981.1:0-273 GCF_001652005.2 Ceratina calcarata | reverse complement strand
CTATCAGCACAGAATTAACAAGGGCGTTGGTGCAGAAATATCAGATAAAAGTCTCGTACCCCTTCTCTAAAGTCGTGCAGTCTTTTTCGTTATTAATCCGGTTCTTTACCTGCGATGCTCGTCGTTGAGATGGAGACAATTCCCCTGAAAGTAACGGTCCTTAGCGTGATACAACCAGTGAGCACATTGTATTCAGACATATTGTGCAATAAGGCGCAATGGTGCTCGCCCCGCATACAATGTGTTAAAATGTCTCTTCTCCGATTATTTCTA
>NW_017149980.1:0-273 GCF_001652005.2 Ceratina calcarata | reverse complement strand
GCTATTATCTATAAAAAAGGTCGTATACAATTGTTTTCTATTTTGAATAGTTCAGAAATAATCGATTAATTATTTCATTCATCATCAATTATTTCGCTTCCTTTCTCGTATCTGGCAATTGTTCAGCCGACGAGTGTTTTCCTTTCTATTTCTTATTTCGATATCAATATATTCTAAAGGGCGTAAAAAGTTGTCTACTTCTTTGTGCGACATAAAGTCCCATAAGTCTGCTATTCTTCAGTAATCTCTCTGGCTGATCTTTGGAGACTTTTA
>NW_017149979.1:0-273 GCF_001652005.2 Ceratina calcarata | reverse complement strand
GTTTCATACTTTTCCTTAATTAAATTGTTGACTTTTCCTGTCCTGGTTGTTAAATGATAATAATTTCAGACGAACATTTCAAAAGCTGTCTTTTAACACTGCTTGGTAGAAATAATGTTAAAATCTTTGCTTGTTGATGAGAAACTCTATAGGTATCACGTGGGTATTGCAAATGAGAATGTCGCGTCGAAGAGTGTTACTGGAAAACGATCGGTTTCCGGCTTTGGGAGAGGCGAGTAGACGCGAGGATCGAGCCGCGATGACTGGTAAAAA
>NW_017149978.1:0-273 GCF_001652005.2 Ceratina calcarata | reverse complement strand
GGGTATGCTAGGCATGGTCAGCGATGGCGCATGAGGAGAATAGTAATGGGGATCGCAATATGGGCGAAAAAGAGGGGAAGCGAGCCGTGCGGGATAAATTCTGAGATCCCTGTGTGTAACCGCATTGTGATCGCATTATACATTATTTTCTATTGATGAGAGTGAAAAATAAGGAAATACCAAGATAAGTTCTAATCCAATAAATAATAATGATATCAAAAACTTTAAAACTTTTATAAAATAGCAAAGATAAAATGCTTAATCGTACAAACC
>NW_017149977.1:0-273 GCF_001652005.2 Ceratina calcarata | reverse complement strand
TATTTAATCAATAAAGTTTCATGACAATTGAATAGCGATAAAAGTACATTGAAATATACTTCACTTGATTGTTACCAAACAACATATAACAATGTTTTTTCCTTGGGAAATATGGGATAATATTTTTATTCACGCGGATCCTGTGACACTTACAAATTTAAAGACAGTTTGTAAATATTGGAACGAAACCATTTCTAATGTCCTAAAGGTAAGTGAGCATAATCATAAAGTACGTAGTTACTATCGTACTTGAGTAAAAGATAAATATAATTA
>NW_017149976.1:0-273 GCF_001652005.2 Ceratina calcarata | reverse complement strand
GGATTCATGATTCCGCAATGGGGATCGGTATTGGTGCATTATCGACCGGACGTGTCTTGCTCGCTCCGGAGGGTTTTCCGGAGCGCTTCCTGAGTGCAGCCGAGTTTTCTGAGATTGAAGGACACGTCAGGAGGGTTGACGAGCAAATACTGACCAACGCGCTCCGTGTATATCACCAGCAGAATGGGGTGTTGCTGAATCCTACTGGACGTCTTCCGCCAGTGTTTTACCGGAGCTCGGGTGGATGTATTGTAATTGAACGAATGTGTGTGG
>NW_017149975.1:0-3676 GCF_001652005.2 Ceratina calcarata | reverse complement strand
CGTGTTCGTGCTTGATCGATTGATAGAATACTAATCATGACTCACCACATTCAAATTGATAAATTAACCAAAGACAATTATGACACGTGGAAAGAGCAAATGGAGGCAATTCTCACCAAAAACGATCTTTGGTGTTATGTGGATGGATCGAAACCAAAACCGGCAGATACGGGAAGCAATGCGGAGCAAATTGCTACTTGGAAGAGATTCGATAAGAAGGCAAAAGCTGATATTGTTCTCTCGTTGAGTGCGTCAGAAATTTGCCATGTAAAAAACCTCGAAACATCAATGGATGCTTGGAATGCGCTGGAGAGGATATATGCCTCGAAAGGACCGGCAAAGAGAGCGACACTGTTGAAGAAACTACTTTTTACAAGGCTTACTGACGACGGTAGTATGGCAGATCACTTAAGTAAACTATTTGAAATAGTAGATAAATTGCAACAAATGGATATACCAATTGCCAATGATTTGCTAACCATCATAATTTTGTACAGTATACCTAGAAGTTATGAAGGTTTTAGATGTGCTATAGAGTCTAGAGACACATTACCTGATCCACAGTCATTAAAGGTTAAGATTCTAGAAGAAGCTGAAGCCAGAAAGAGACTGGATGAAGAAGATACCCATAACGCGTTATATGTGAAACATGGAAGTTCAAGCAAGTCGTGGAATGGAAATAAGAAACACAACACAGAAGAAAAGACAGTTAAGCCCCAAAATAATGAGAGCACTGAAGATAAATATAAGCCGTATNAGCTCATTATTGTGAAGACAGCACCACGTCCCTTATGACAGATGGTGATCACCAAGAAGCTTTTGTACTTTCGGATTTGGGAGCTGTGGCTATAAACAAAAATGTGTGGTGTATCGACAGTGGAGCCACGTCTCACATGTGTAATGACAAGTCATTATTTTCAGAAATAAAGTCTGTTACAGGCCAAGAAGTAGGACTAGCCGTTAATATGAGTGCAGAGGTCAAAGGTACTGGAACTGTACATCTCACGCTAGCAAATGGAAATGATGTCAAGCATATAAGATGTGAGAATACACTGTACGTGCCTGATTTGAAAATGAATCTACTATCCGTGTCTGGTTTAACCAATGCCAAGATAAGAGTCACGTTTGCGAATAATACAGCTCTAATAAAAAATGTAGAGGGACAAGTAATCGCAACGGTTCCAAAGGTAGGGAATTTATATTTCCTGAAGCTTTCGCCGGGTACAATTAAATCGAGTCAGGTTAAGATGGAAGAGATAGCTAATTTTGCTGAGACTTCAAATGAATTATGGCATATGAGATATGGGCACCTCAATGCAGCAGACTTGAAGTTGTTGACGACTAAACAGATGGTGGAAGGTCTAACAATAAATCTGAATAGTAAGTTGGCAATTTGTGAAACCTGTTTAAAAGGCAAGCAAACTGCAACTCCGTTTGCTTTGTCAACCAATAGAAGCAAACAACCACTTGAGCTAATACACTCAGATGTTTGTGGGCCTATGCGCACTGAATCTATTGGCGGAGCCAAGTATTTTGCTAGCTTTATAGATGACAAGACGAGGTTGACGAAGATATTTCTCTTAAAGTCAAAGGATCAAGTAAAAGATGCTTTTAGACAATATAAAGCTTCCGTTGAAAATGAAACGGGGAGAAAAATTAAGATTTTAAGGACAGATAACGGACTCGAATATTGTGGCAAGGATTTCGATAAACAGTTGAAAGAATGGGGCATCAAACGTGAGCGGACAGTGGCGCATACACCGCAACAAAATGGCGTAGCGGAGCGGTTAAACAGGACGCTTGTTGAGATGACTAGGTGCATGCTGATCGAAGCCAACTTACCAAAAAGATTTTGGGCAGAAGCGATAAACACTGCCATGTATATAAGAAATAGATCACCCACTAAGGCTCTGAAAGATGTTACACCATATGAATCCTGGTTCAAAAAGAAGCCAAATGTGTCACATATGAAGGTTTTTGGATGCAAAGCATATGTATTGGATAAAGCACCTAACCGTGATAAGTTATCGCCAAAATCGCAAGCCTGTATATTCCTTGGTTACGCAGAAGACTCTAAAGCGTACAGACTCTGGAATCCTGAATTACAGAAAATAGTCAAAAGCAGAGATGTAAAATTCATCGAAAAAGCCTTGCAAAAAGAGGCTGATGAAAATACTTTGGAGATGACATTCACAAATAATGACAATAAGTCATTAGAAAATGAAACAGAAGCCGTAATCGACCATAATTGTAATGATGTCAGTGATGATTCGAGTGACGGTGACACTGATAATCTAAATGAAGATACGAGTCGTAACCCGAACGAACACCAGCAAGAAGATGGTTTCAAGAGAGGACCGGGTAGACCGAGAATCGTTCGTACAGGTAGACGAGGTGCACCAAGGAAACAGTACAATTTAGTACCCATCCAACATCAAGCAAATATGGTCCGTGAAGAAACTCCAACTGTAGAAGAAGCGTTAAATGGTCCAAACTCAAATGATTGGAAAAGTGCAATGAAAAAGGAGTACAATGCGCTTAAGAATGCAGGTGCATGGATAGAAGTTGAAAGGCCAGATAACAAAAATGTCATTGGTTGTCGATGGGTTCTAAGAACAAAGTACAATGCAGATGGAACCATCGAGCGTCGAAAAGCACGACTAGTAGCGAAAGGTTTTGCTCAACAACCTGGCATAGACTTCACTGATACATACGCACCAGTTGCTAGAATGGGCACAATAAGAATAGTTATGGCGCTTGCTGTTGAATGGAATTTATCATTATTTCAGCTAGATGTTGAAATGGCTTATATAAACGGTGAACTGGACGAAGAAATCCATATGGAGCAACCTGACGTTTTGCAACAGAATACAGGAAAAGTACTACTGTTAAAAAAGGCTCTTTATGGCCTGAAGCAGTCTGGAAGACAGTGGTTTGCGAAGCTTGACACCAAACTGAAATCCATGGGACTAAAGCAAATAAATGCAGACAAGTGTCTATATTTAAAAAGAAGCAATGAAAGCATATTGCTCGTTTCTGTATATGTAGACGATATTATCGTTGCAACAAACAGAATTGAAACCTTCAACGAATTGAAGATGGAACTTGATGCTGAATTCCGAATAAAAGACTTGGGATCACTCCGATATTGTTTAGGAATGGAATTTATTCAGGACACTGAAAATAATACTGTTTCTGTTTTTCAGCATAAGTATATTTCGGACCTTTTACATCGTTTCGGAATGACAGAAGCGAAACCTGCACTTACACCTTTAGAACCCAAGGCTCAATTAAGCAAAGACATGGAGCCAAAGACTGAAAGTGAGAAGATGAAAATGAAATCTATACCGTACAGATCACTCATAGGGTCTCTGATATATGCATCTGTCTGTACGAGACCTGACATAGCTTATAGCATAAGTATACTAAGTAGATTTAATGAAAATCCAGGTCATGAGCATTGGGTTGCAGCGAAACGAACATTAAGATATTTAAAAGGCACAATATCACATGGTATAGTATACAAGAAATCCAATAAGATGTTACACGGCTTTGTTGATTCTGATTGGGGCAGTAACATCGATGATAGAGCGTCACACACAGGTTATATATTTAAATTAAGTAGCGCACCAATAACCTGGGAATCGAGGAGGCAAAAATGCGTTGCTCTGTCGAG
>NW_017149974.1:0-273 GCF_001652005.2 Ceratina calcarata | reverse complement strand
ATTGTGGACTATAACAATTGTTCTTTGCACGATGCGTTTAATTATAAAATTAAACATTTCTACTTCCACCGAATCTAAATTAAGTACACTTGAAATCGGAAGAAAAAATCTTAGTTATAGGAGACCCTAACTGGGGTCCGAACGTGAGGATCGGGAATTTGAAATAAATAATTCTAATGATTGTCTCGTTCTGCTTTTCTGGCTCAGTGAAGATGGTTAAAATCGAATCTTCCTTGTCTAATTCAATGTCTAAAAACAGATACTAAGAATATT
>NW_017149973.1:0-274 GCF_001652005.2 Ceratina calcarata | reverse complement strand
TTATATTTTATGCTCTTGTGTGCATATTTTTATTTAAAGAACTTTTATGGTGTTATATACAACTGAAGTATCTGTTCTGTTTTAAATGATTTAAAATCATATACGTGGTATTAGAATGAAGGTATAGCTAATTCAGACGAATATTATATGTAGATATGTATGTAGATTTAGCCTCATCTCACTTTACAATGAATTAGCTGCAAATAATAAAAGATTTTTAAAAAATTCTGAATCAAAACTTACAATCAGCTGTACATTGGGTATACTATTTAAT
>NW_017149972.1:0-274 GCF_001652005.2 Ceratina calcarata | reverse complement strand
GTGTGCGCGTACGTCCTCGTTGCGTGTGAATCTAATATAATATGCCCATTAGAATGGCTTATTCAAATAATAATAATGTAATGTTTTATACTGTGAATATTTTTACTGGAGCTCCATCCATCTTAGGTTCCGGGAGCGTTGTGGTAAAGGCTCTGTCCAGGAACTGCCTTATGATTATGAGCTTGACGGAAAAGCGGAAGCGGCTCACAAGCAGCTGGAGTACCAACTTTTCCTATAGTTAACGGGAGCGGCTCACAAGCAGCTTCTTTACCAG
>NW_017149971.1:0-274 GCF_001652005.2 Ceratina calcarata | reverse complement strand
GAATGTAATCATGATAGAAGTTTATTTTGCCCAATAATTGCCTGATGTTCTTTTGCGTCTTTGGTGTTGGAAAATTCTTTATTGATATTAAATTGTCTTTTATTGATCTGACTGTGTTATGTTGCAGAATATGCCCTAGGTATTTTACCGTATCCGATGCGAATGTACACTTCTTTAAATTCGGTTTAAAGCCTTCTTTCATTAATGCATTGAATAACCGCGTTAAATGCTCTACATGCTCTTCAAAAGACCTTGAGAAAATGAGTACATCATC
>NW_017149970.1:0-274 GCF_001652005.2 Ceratina calcarata | reverse complement strand
AATTTCGCTCGCCGGGACTGAGCGGAAAAACGCAGTGGGAATAGGCCATAAGGCCTAACACTAGTTCTGGGACACCCTGTATAGTCCAGTAGTTGACAATAACTCTCCAAGAATACTGGTGGCGATAGCAGCAGCAAGGAATTATCATATTGTAAAGTTTGATATCAAAACTGCATTTTTATATGGGGAATTAGAAGAAGATATTTTTATGTATGTGTCTGAGGGTTGTGCAGAAGAAACTGGAAAGGTTTGCAAGTTAAGGAAGGCGTTATAT
>NW_017149969.1:0-274 GCF_001652005.2 Ceratina calcarata | reverse complement strand
ATTATTTCATTTATCCAATTTGCCACATTAATTATTATGTACCGTAGTATCATTATCTAAAATTCGATATGTATATTGACTTCTATATGTATATTTGTACTTTTCCACATGCGGAAATTACTAAAGAAATTGTTATACAGCCGCGGGAGTCGCGGACGCCGCGGAGGACACGGGGGCGCCCGCGGAGGATACGGAGGCGGCCGCGGAGGCCACGGCGGCGGCCGCGGAGGATACGGTGGCGGCCGCGGGGCCTACTACGGCAGCCGCCCTATAT
>NW_017149968.1:0-274 GCF_001652005.2 Ceratina calcarata | reverse complement strand
TGGTAAATGGAATTTTTATTTAAAGTGCCTTACTATAGTGTGAAACTACCTTTTTTTCTTGCATTTTTTCGAAAGTTTATAACTTCAAAAATATACTAAAATTGCAAGGTTGGATCTCAACTAGTTTTCAAGTGACAGCCTTGTAATAGTATTAATATAATACAAATAAATGATTAAAAAGTTAATACAAGTAATAATATAAGACGGACCTCTAAGTTAGCGTGTCTGATCAGCAACGTTCCTATTCCACTTCTCTACCTACTTTCCCTACGTG
>NW_017149967.1:0-274 GCF_001652005.2 Ceratina calcarata | reverse complement strand
TTATTCTCGCGGGAGTTTTCTTTTTCGTGTTCTGCCTGCTTGTCTCTGAGTCGTGAGGCTTCGTCACCTGTTTTCTGATTTGTTTAGCGGCTTCTTTGGTTTGGCTCTTTTGTCTCCTCCCAACAATTTCTGTCCATTTGGTTGGGACCGTTTCTGCAGGTTTGTTCAAGTTGTCTTCACCTTTGTCTTTCGTGTTTGTGCTGTTTTTAACACTTTCCTCCTTTCCGGGTGGAGGATTTCTATTTAAAAGACCAGCGGCCAACATTTCTTTGAT
>NW_017149966.1:0-274 GCF_001652005.2 Ceratina calcarata | reverse complement strand
GCACTGGGAGGAGGATTCCGAGGTTCTAGGAGACGTCAGCAGCATGTGCCGAAACGGATCCTTATGATAGCAACCCCTATGCTAATTAAGCGCAGGGTGGTTTGCCGGTTTTGATTTCGATTTTATAGTGCGGATTCATCAGGTCGGCCTGAACCGGACAGAGAACCGGCAGCACGCCGCCGGTTTCGGCCCAGTTATGCCATACTGCATTTATCGCACCGAAATTCGCCGCGTCAGGCAGAAAGATGGTGGCATCCATACTGGCCGGTAATGT
>NW_017149965.1:0-274 GCF_001652005.2 Ceratina calcarata | reverse complement strand
GGTATTTTTCGAGAAAACTAGAAAAAGCGCAAACTAGATATAGTGTGTACGATAGAGACTTATTAGCTATTTATAAAAGTTTAAGGTTTTTTAGGCATTTTGTCGAGGGAAGAACATTGACAATAGAAACGGACCATAAACCGCTATCATATGCCTTTCAGCAGAAATCGGATAAGGCAAACCCAAGGCAGGCTAGGCAGTTAGATTTTATTGGACAATTCACTTCTAAAATTGTTTATGTAGCTGGGAAAGATAATACTGTCGCGGATGCTTT
>NW_017149964.1:4101-4881 GCF_001652005.2 Ceratina calcarata | reverse complement strand
TGAGCGGTTAGTGTTATCTTTGTCTAAACTGGAGCGCGAGTTCATGGAACTAGGGCGTTATGTGTGTGGGTTTCCTAGTGACGTTTGTAGGTTATGTGGATAATAGTAGAGTGAAGGGGAGATATGATTTGAAAAGAGGATACAGAGGGTGCTTGGTTGGGCGCGCGAAAATTGGAATCTGGTGAATAAGAGTTCGTTTGGTTAATCGTTCTTAATAAATAAAGAAGGATAGTGAAAAGGGTGTTGGCTGAGGAAAGGGGTTGCGGCTAATGAGTGGAAATATTGGAGATGATGTGAAATTGATTGTAATGTGGTATAAAATGTGAATGTATGGAATTATGGAATTTTTATATGATATGTAGTAGTTTAATGGTTGGGGATGGAAAGTTGTTGGGGATGATGAATGATTTATTGATTATACAAAGGGAGAAGGAAGAGATTCGGTAAGTATAATTAAGGAAAAGATCTTGGGATGGTGTGATATAAGCTATGATTTCTGGTAAGTTGAATAAGGAAGAAGATCTTGAAACAGGTTTGTGAAAAGTAGTGGATTTATGGGAAAGAATGTATGAAAGTGGGTCAGGTTTATGGTGAATTGCGTTAATCAATTGGATTGGTTTATTCTCTATTATTAGGAGACTTAGACTGTTTTTTCCTTCCTCATATGATTTGTTTGGTTAAAAAGGGGAAGAAGGCTTTAGTAAAAATTTGTTCAACGTTTTGATTACCTGTTTTAGTTAGAAGTACCTTTTGTTGAAGGATGTTTAAGTATCTCTGGGC
>NW_017149964.1:0-1763 GCF_001652005.2 Ceratina calcarata | reverse complement strand
TGTGACGGAGCATATCGTCTCCGTCCCCGCGCGAACATACGACCCGTCCGACACGGCGAGACTCCCGGAGCGGCCGCTAGGCGGCGCCGCCCGGGAGGCCTTCTCGCAACCGCGATCACGGCGCGCGCCTTAATAAGGCCGCCGCTAACCCGTAGCGAACACTCCGATTACTGGAACGGAAAGCCGGACCACATCGAAGTAAGTAATCGAGTCAACCGACGGTGTGGGAGCTCCCGTCGGTATAGGGTTGCGAGATCCGAACGCACTTAGAAATAAGTGATTTTTGCAAACCTCTGTTTGGGGGAAGGAGCCTTCAGTCGCTAGGCCGTGCCTTCCTCAAACACTGGTCTCTCGCTCTCGTCACTACGAGTAGTGACAAGAGCATCTCGAGTCCACCCGGCTACCATTACGGTAAGCCCATACGGGTGTTAGACGCACGGGTACGCCGCTATCACCTAGGATAGCGGTCGGTACTAGAGCCACGGCCCGCTTCACGGGCAACAATCGATTCCGGAACGATCTGGCATTGCCCAGATCCCGCGCCGCGTAGTGATAGCATTCGATAGTCGTTAAGTCCGAAACGATCTGGCATTGGCCAGATCCCGCGTCGCGTAGTCGATAAGGTAGAATAAGTTGCGGCCAGAAGCAAAGCGTGACCCCGCCTTCTCCGGCGCGAATTCCGATAGTCATAACTCGCGAAATAGTTTAACCGCTGTCTCTTATAAACATCTCTATAAAAATGGAATCTTTTTTGATTCCCCGTGGGATATTGTATGAAATGGAATGAATTCAAATGTTGACAAGAATCTTTAAGGTCTTTTATTTAATAACTGGTTAATAGGGTCTCTGGGACTTGATCTTTGGTTGCATAACGGGAAAAATTTAACAAGTTCTAAGGAGTAGTATTATTTTTAATTTTTGAGAGTCAGAATTTGGTTGAAGGCCTGTAAGAGGTTAAAAAAGGAAAGTTGGTTTGAAACGGCAAATGAGGGGTGGTATGTGTCGGTATGGAATAGTTCCTAAAAGAGTTTCACAAAGATGTTTGCGTGTTTTATGATGGGCTGGTACACTCTGAGGAGAAAGTTTGTATGTTCGGGGGAGTTTATACATTTTCTTTTTCTTGAATGTTGTTAGAAGAAGGCGGGCCTGTTAAGTTATTAAATTTTTCTTTTATTGTTTATTTATAGAGTTTGATGGGGATTATCAAAAAGTATTTCGGTACACGAGAGGGCTTCTTTGAGATCTTCTATCACTAAAAGATTAAAATTGAGGAAAATGGGGGTTGATCTTATTGTTAAAGGGTGTCGATATTTTGTTTAATTTCTTGCGAGTTCTTTTGTGACTGGGAGATGTGGTGTTTTCGGATTCTGTTATTCGTATTATTTGTTATGGTTCTAAGGGGAGATATGTTTGGGATTGTTTTTGGTTTTCGTTTGTTTGTTTATCAGCTTGATAATGCTGGGTTTTTTCCAAGGATTGGAATGGTAATGGTCACGGTCTGGTCGGTTGTATTTTGTCCAGGTAGGAGCTAGAGGGCTAAAAATACTGAAGGTCTGTTAGGGTATACAATGGGGTTGTAAAAAAGGGGAAGGAGTTATTTACTGGTTGATTTTCGGAGAGAGTAAAATTACTCGTTGGAAATTGTTGGAAATTGTGGACATCTGGCTTTCTCGAGACTATAGAAAGTTGAAATAATTCAGTTAAGGCGGAGTGAAAGTTATTAGTTTGATTAATATTTGAATAGTTGTTAATCTCATTAAGGA
>NW_017149963.1:16428-17341 GCF_001652005.2 Ceratina calcarata | reverse complement strand
CCCACCATGGTCGCGTCGTCCCCACTTTCCGGCCGTGGGATAAATTACGAGACCCATGCTCCTATCTACCATTAATTTCGTACTAAAGAAATTGTCACGTATAAAATTCGTTATTAAGAAAGTTTATAAACATTCATAAATAACAATAAACTGTAATCACTTATCATTTCTTTATATCTTCCTGAATTTCTCACTCGTGCGCTTAAGCAATAAGAATCGTTATTCATGTCTTATTTATAAAATTGCAAATTCACAATACATATTAATAATAATAATAACAACAACAACAATTCACTGATCACTTCCTCTTCATTATTGAACCTTCTTAGCATCTTTTTGTACAGGCTTCAAGCTATCTGCAACCTTGGTGAATATCTCGGTGAATATCATCGTGCCGACGAATACTAAAACAGTTCCTGTCCAATGGTAAATGGTAAAAGGGTTTTGAAAGTATATTATCGAGAAGATCAGCGATAGGAACTTCCTCAGGGTTATCACGAGGGTCACCGTTAGCGAGCTGCACTCCGACGTCAGCACAAAAACCGAGCTGATGCACAGGTACCTAAGAGAAGATCGTCAAGGATCGACAGAGACGATTTTAATTAATTATTAAATTGATTTGGGGAGAAAGGATACTGGGAAAGAATATTGCCTATGAGGTAGACAATCAGCTTCGGCACTTGGAAATGGACGATGCTTAACGGGTCTGAAGCTACGGCGTACTTCAAGTGCTCCCAAATGTTCGGAGCCAGGGTCAGGAAGAATGGCAACGGTAGTAAATGCTGCAAAGAAATTTATTTCTCAAAAACGAACCATCGGATTTTAATGAATTTAGAATATGTTTTAGAAATAAAAGTAATCTGTATTCATTGTAAGTTTCAACTGTCTAATGTTAATAGTTTACGAAATACGA
>NW_017149963.1:13043-15365 GCF_001652005.2 Ceratina calcarata | reverse complement strand
TTAAATAATTTTAGATACAGTGTTGAATTAAGTTTCCTACAAATTTCGAACGTCTATCATTAATAATAATTTGCAAAATACGCACCGTGTAATACAAAGCCTCCTTAGGCTGTTTCCCATATTTCTTATGCAACACCTCCTGATAAATGCCCATTCTGGCACTGACGAACAAAGCCACGGTCAGCAGCGCGATTCCTAGCGCCCACCAGAAGAAATCGTCCCAAGGTGTCGTCACCTTTTGCTCAGCGTTCTTCGACTGGATCGACTTAATCTCTTTACTGCTAACCACAGTGCAGATCGCTATACCCATGGTGATCATGAACACCGAGAGGTACTTGCTGAACGCATAGCTCTTCTTCAGGATCATTATACTCATCACCATATTCGCTATCAGAGAACCCTGCATTCAATAAACGATTTTAACTCTTAAAATCCACTGACTTTCATTCATTCGTTAATTGCACTCAATCAAGAAAACATTTTATTTTGCAACTTGCAATGGACGAAAACTACTTACAGCTCTGAATATCATGTGCAAAGGCATGGGAATGTTAAAATCGAATGCGTAATTGTTGCAGACGTTTGCAATAAAGAACATTGTCACTAATAGGAAATAATCCTTGATACCGATCTTAGGTTTCACAGTCCCACATTTTGAGGTAAAGATAAATCCTTCCAGAGATATAAAAAGAAATTGAGAGAACGTGATAAGATTCCCGCTTCCTGGATCATCTCTGTGAAGAAAGAAGCCAGAAATCTTAGGCCTTGAATTCATTATCACTGTTATATAATTGTGGGTCTAAGGCTGTGCTAACTTGACAAGGAGCTCGAGAAAAACGACGTTGCTGCAACAGCCAAGGAAAACAGAAGCAATGGCTGTAACTGCTTTACTACTTAGTCCCTTCTCCATTTGCATTTAGTAAAATATCAATAGATGTCTGTTAACTAGGAAAAAACAGAATGAGAATCTGAAAAGTGAATATTAAAAAAATAAACAGTATTATAATTATTGCTTTTATGTTCACTTATAATGTTTTATGAACTGTTTAAGATTCGATTGTCTTACCAAGTAAAATTGATAAGATTTCGTCGAAGAGTCAACCTTGAAATCTGAAATAAACGAAATAATAAATTTCACAATCCTCTGAGGAATCTAATAATTTCGTTGAAAAGTCAACGATTATAATTAAAATAGGAGACAGAGAAGGTAACCATCGAGGGTTAACCTTCCTAAAACTTCTGTGTTATCGCTATTATTTTAAAATACAGTTCCAGTTTGCAATTTTCTACTAACTTCGAGTGCGGAATTATATATCGTTTGAAACGCAAGTTCGATGCAAAATATGATGTATCATTGCTGGGAACGTGACATAATCAAGTAGTTATATCTACTCCGGGCGCGGGGACACGCGACAAATTACTGACAATTGATTGACTGTTGTTAGATAGCAAATCGTTTGAATTTATTAGAGAACTCGACGGTATACATATATATATGTATTAGATACATACGGAAACTTCGTGAGATTGACAACAGTATAATCAACGCGAATGAAGCTAGGAATTCAAGATAGTCGTCTGCGTTGGAGGCCGCGCGCATGCGTATTATATTGTTGGTTCGATTTCAATTCGATATCGACTCGATTTCGAGATTTTATTTCGATTTTCTGCTTTTAACTCGATTGTGACTCTTTTGTTAGATTTTAATTCGTTCTTGACTCGATGTGATTTGGTTTTGATTCGGTTTTTTGCTCAAGGCGAGAGATTCCCACCTGGGCCGCCATGTTGTACCAGTCAGAAGCCATCATAGATTGCCAGCATCATTCTTGTCCCGGCTTGTCCCGTTCGTCGGATGTACAGCGTACAGCGTACAGCTTCGTTTCAGTTCATGAGCAGTTCATGAGTTCAGTGCAGTTCTGGGGGGGCAAACCTAAGTGGGGCGAGTTGAAGCAAAGTTTGTAGCGCCTCGTACCAATGGTTCACGAACTAAACATCACAACCACATCTTTAAAATATGTCCGTGAGCACTACCACATTCGTGCTACTGTCGGTGTAATGCTTAGTTAGTTAACCAATGGTAGGAGGCGCTAGTGACAGCACTACACATGCGTATAGAGTGTCAACCAGAATTTGGCGCGAAAAGAAAGACCACGTTTCATAAAGATTCGAGGTTATAAAAAGTCGGTTGCCTTTTAAATTCGTGTGAGTGGTGATCGTGGTGATCGAAGTGGTGTAAAGCGTGTAAAGTTCAATTAATCGTCGAAAATTAATTGGAAGTTTTAGGAAGAAGAGGAGCATACTGTAGTATATACAGTATAGACA
>NW_017149963.1:7728-11028 GCF_001652005.2 Ceratina calcarata | reverse complement strand
TCATGAGTTCAGTGCAGTTCAGTGGGAATCCAATGGCTGATCGTTGGGCGTTGTTCGGGTCACACCTGTTGCTTAATCAACACGGTTGCAGCTCGTGAAATAGTTTAAATAAATTAAATAGAAAGAAGACCGCGTAGTGGGAACAATGATAGAGAGTGGTGAGCATCTTTCCTTAATTATTCTCATTTCTCCACGTTTAGGCAAAGCAAAGCATATAGGCAGTCTTTTAGGTTAAGCAATTGCTTACGTTTTAATCAATATGTTTAAACAATTATTTATATATGATTGTCTGAAAGTGCCCAACGTTCGTTCGTTAATTTCGATTTGTGGCATTAAATAGTGGATTGAAAATGTTTAAAACGTAAGAGTACGTACTGGATTTCCAATTGATGTAGGAATGCGCTATGGGTAAGAGCGAGGAACGTAGTGCAGGGGAGACCGTAAGGCCTGTCCACGCGACGTTCCAAAGCAGTGAGGCCAGCAAGATGTTGGAAGCCGCACTGTTACAGATGGATGACATTATCTCTGGTAAGAAAAGTTCAATAGTTATGTTATTTTACATCCATAGAATATAGTTTGACAGTCCGCACTTCCATTATTTTCATGCTGATACATTTAGCATTCGTATTATGAGGAATGACATATTTAGTGTTACATATTATAAGGAATGTTTGTAATTCTGACTGAAGGTTCACTGCAATATGTTACAAGCAGGTGTTTGCACGGAGGCGAACGAAGGAAATGCAGATTCGAAAGATACGGTCAGGGAGGCAGTTAGAAACCTTGTAGCTGCCCTGAAGAGTTCCCAGAATCCTCCCAGTCCTCCGGATTCAGCCACCACTGAAATCATCTTGCAATGGATGCAGCCGGTGAGTTATAAACAAATTAAGTAAGAGGATTCATACTAGTTTGTAACCGATCTGTAGTAAATTTGAAAAATTCATGATTGTTGATAGCTTTGTTAATAGTAGAACCAAAGAGTGATAACTTTGTTAATAATGGTGCCAGAGGATTCATCTTCAAACCAAATTAAAGCTTAAACTCTAGTTTAATTCGGTAATAATTTATTTGACAATTCTAGATCAACTCCTAAGTGATAAATATAATGTCTAAATAATTGTCTTCTCGTCCGGTTCTAAAGCTTCTATTCAAATGAAAAATATTACCAAATCTTATTAAATTCGATGCAGTTTTATTCGAATCTTGAATTCATCGGTCGAACAAGTAGAAATTTGTAAAGATTCAACGTTTCACACGTTCATCCAGTGTTAAAACCGAAAAGGGATGATTCTGGAGGTGTTTCTGAACAATTTCTTTTGGCAAAATGCAAAGTGAGTCATGGTTTTTTAACTATTAACGAAAAATCATTAGTCAATAAGAGAACGAGTAGAGCCCGCGCTCAGCCACGGGTAGGTTGGCTTGGATCGTGACGCTCGGCCGAGGCTGAGCGCGGACTCTTCTCATTCTCTTATTGGTCAGTGTTTTTCATTATTAGCTAAAAAAAATATGACTCACTTTGCATTTTGCCAAAAGAAATTGTTCAGAAACACCTCCAGAATCATCCTTTCTCGATTTTAACAATTTTCTGGGACACCCTGTATATATAGATCGTTCAACATCTAGCAGCTTTCTGATTTAAATTTAGATCATGGATCACATGGCCAGAATCTTCATTGGCAATGTAATTATAGCAAACCTATGGAAACTTCTCGCTCTGATACAGTCGAACGTTTACTAAGTGGCTGGTAGAAACAATCGAAGATAAAAACAATACATATATATATATCTATAAAACACTTGAAGAATTTCGTTTATTAATCAATTGTACTCTACAAAGAATCAGTTGAATTTCCGTTTGTTTGAAACGTTGAAGGAGATATGTCGGACGGAGGAAATCAATGGGTGGAAGGGTGGACTCCTTCGGAGAGCTGCGATTCTTCGGAAACATCCTCAGAACAGGAACAGTTAATTCAACCCCAGATGTTTGATGATACAAAGAAACTGTGCGGAGAATTAGTGCAGGAGAATCTTTATAAAGATAAATTGTATCAGTCGAATAACTGTGTCTGCCAGGTGAAGAAAGAAATCTGAATAATTCCCAAGAATTAAATCTAATAAAAGGATGACAGAGCTTCTCGATTTATAGAGCTGTCCACTTGGATACGCGAGAGCTGTCGCTCTCGGAGGGAGTGTATCCAATCTTTGTACACCCGGGAACTTTGCTGTTTCTTCGAAGATCTATGATACCAGGTTCTTCTCTTCCTTCTTTAAATCAAACAGTCGATATTCATTTTGTCGATTATCAATTCTAACATTGATTTAGTAAATTGCTTCGCGGCAATTTCAGTTGTTATCAGTTAACAGTTTCTCGTTGATGATTCATCTGACTTTTAATCAATACGACCGTACAATTTATGCGAGAATCTTTATGATTGATTGATCGAGCTTGGATTTGTCACAGTCGGTTCGGCTGCGATCTGGCGAAACGTAGGAGAAACAGGGGCAGGCTCGAAAGGGAGGACAGATGCAAATCTCAGATGAATTCTTTTCATTATCATGGTTCTTGTTGTTGCTTGGTGCAACAGAAACTCCCATTAGGATGGAGTGACGGCCAGGTCTGGTTCCACAGTCTCTTATAGTATCATTCGATTCGGTCAGACGTTCGTTGAAACAATGTCACACATTAATAGGATTATAAAATCAGTTATAATTAATTCTAACTGGGGGATGAAGATAAGGGAAGGTTCAGTGAGCCGTGGAATTTATAGGAGAAATTCAATTGGATTTTATTAAGTTGTGGACATCGGTTTTTGTAGGAACGTTTAATCAAACTGGAGGGTGAACGCAGTGCGCTGAGAATGGAAGTCTCCGTGTTGTCTGAACAGGTCGACGCCCAGACGAGCAAGATCCATGAATTAGAAGTCCAGTTAAGAGAAAAGAAGGACTCCCTGAGGAGAATGGAAGAAGCATTGCAGAAGGTACGTTTCGCAACTTCATTTCCCTCTCTGATCTTCCTGTTAATTGTTCGGGATTAATTATCGTGACTCTCTATTTGACTCGAAGGAAGTATTGGCTAGGAGCGGATTGGAGACGCAGAAACTGGAATTGTTGAGCTCTCTGTCCGAGATGAAGCTGAGGCAGGCGAATCTCGAGCATGAAAACCTTGCCCTGCGTAGCGCCAGCCCGGTTTCAAACGTGAGTCATCGTTTGATGAGATTTTTAAGGATGTATAGGCTATATACTTAAACGATGCTAGTATGTTGAATTTGTTATTATAGATTCCTATTACTATTAAAAAGC
>NW_017149963.1:3478-6391 GCF_001652005.2 Ceratina calcarata | reverse complement strand
TTTAGAAACCAATTAAACGTTAACAAGTAAACTTTTTACATGCAAAATCATTGTTCTTCCGATATCTGATTTCTTTTTAATTATAGGAAATGTGTTTTCCTAAGGTACATCAACTTTTGGGATTGACTTTGTAGCCAATACATCCTTAAACTAATTTTATGTAGTGTTTACTTTCACAATTATAAAATGAAATTAGTTGGTAGAATTGAATAAATCAATTGCCAACAGATTAATAAAGAGAATTTTCAAATCGATTAAAATTGCAGGGTGAAAAGTTCTCGAGACACACGGGTCAATACAGCAGCCTTCCGAGGCCCAGCAACTGTACGAAGAGAGGCGTTGCATTCGGTAAGGCAAGCTTAACAGCTCGCTCAGGGCAAACAGGGACGAGAGTAATCACTGTTCCGTTCACTGTCAGGGAGAGATGTCTATCCGCGCCCACTCTAGGTTCATATATGCCTAAACGTATTAAGTATTCGGCATGAGAACGCAACCCTGCATGACAAATCCCGATCTAAAAATTCATCAACAGTCACTAAACTTCAGAGAATTTCTGTTTGATCTTCAATTAACCATTACTTATCGTTCATTGGAAATTCTATTGGAAATTGAGAAGATCCACTGAATGGCAGTTTTAAATACAACTTATTTCCAATTTCAATCAAACTTGATTGAACTATAAATGGAAACGTTGATCGGTAGAATAGCTGATTGGGAATTAATTCGTAGCTGACGAGGAGAAGACTATAATCAACGACAATGCGCTTCAACCGGAGATAAAGCCACTTGTAGAGCTTTCCATGGAGGAGATAGGAGACTGGCTAGGAAGCCTGAGCTTGGAATGCTACGTCGGTGAACTGAGAAGGTGGGGAGCGACCGGAGCCAAGCTTCTAGACTCCACGCCTCAGCAATTGGAGAAGGAATTGGAAATCAAGAACGTTTTGCATCGAAAGAAGCTGCTCTACGCTATCGAGTCTGAAAAGAACGACGGAGCCGAGTTCCTTGGGTCTGACAAGGTTCGCCTCGTCTACTGAAATTTATTCATCGAATCTAATTCTGATTTATTAAACGATTTATTATAATAGATGGATAATGCTACGGTTTTGAGATGGCTCGATGATATCGGACTGCCTCAGCATAAAGAGGCTTTCCTCAATGGGAAGGTCGATGGCAGAATGCTTCATCGGTTGACTACCGAAGACCTCTTTACGTTAGGAGTCACCGCGCAGTTACACGCGGCCAGCTTAAGAAGAGGAATTCAAGTACGCATTCTCGAATTTCTTACAACTACAATTCGTAATATACAAGTCTTAGAAAGTTCTGTAATATACAGTGTATACAGGGTGTCCCACGTAACACTTCACGATTTTTCAAGTACTTGCGATAATCTGACAAAAAATATTTTTAACAGAAGTCAATCAGTTTTCAATTAGCTATACATTGCAAGAAAAAAGTTGCAAAGAAAATTTTTTTCACTATTATTAAGATTACCTTCATTTTTTTTAAGTGGCACTTTGTATTTTTGGCTTAACAGTATTATAGCCCGTATCAAGATGAATTCAATGACCTAGATACCATGACCTTCGGATGACCTTAAAGGCAAAGAAATTCAGTTAGTAAGTAAATTACGAGTTTTAATACAAGTTATTATCACCCATTCAAACAGGCTATCATTTTTTGTCCAAATTTTCTTGTTATCTATACCTGAGTTCCCGAGAGTCTAGGAGCGTTTCGCGCAGCTTGGAAGGTGGTGGGGGTCGCAGCGAACCCAGCGCAGTACGATCAAAAACTGAACTGTGCCCGCTCCTAGATTCTCGGGAACTCAGGTATAGGCATAGAGATATTATAGATAGAGTACAGATGCCATAGACTCGCCTGTAAGTGGAATTGATACGCTGTTAGAAAGAAAACGAAGTAGAAATTTACTACCTCTTTTTGTTTAACAGCAGCAGAGCACATGCTCTGCATGCATACAGCGTACGTATTATGGCCTATTCCCATTGCGATTTCCGACTCCGGAATCCGGCTCAGAGCCGGCGAGCGAAATTTTGGCGCCGAGCCCCTAAAAAATGGGGAAGCAGTACCGTAGCGCAAACTGCGAGGTATATAGGGAATAGCGTGTAAGAAAAAATATTGCTGGGTGTCGTTCAAGGGGCCCTGCTGGGTCCGAGAGCGGCGAACCAATTTTCTTTCCAACTTTTTTTCTTGCAATGTATAGCTAATTGAAAACTGATTGACTTCTGTTAAAAATATTTTTTGTCAGATTATCGCAAGTACTCGAAAAATCGTGAAGTGTTACGTGGGACACCCTGTATATACGTAGTATGTTTGGGAATTCTTTCATCGTGATCGAAACAGGAATAGTATATTGTGCACCAAGGGCCGAAAGTGGGACTTTCCGGACGAGGTTGATGTTTGAGCACGAGTAGCAGTCAAAGGCGCCTACAGGCGCCCGAGATGACCACGAGCTGCTCAAATCATCGTTCGAGCCTGGAAAGGTGCATTCGGCCCGTGTCGCACACCATATTTTTTATAAAAAAGGGCATAAAGAAGACCATCTTTCGTCGCTTGTAAGGCGGATCGAGAATATAGTTTTTGATCCTCCGGGCGCGAAATTCGGTTTCTCGTGCATGTTTAGCGGGCGCAAAATAGCACATGCGACTCACGTTTGCGGTTGGCTTCTGTACTCTATGTATACTATCTCTATGGGTATAGGTCGTTGAATTCGTCTTGATACGGGCTATAATACTGTTAAGTCAAAAATACAAAGTGCCACTTAAAAAAAATGAAGTATAATATGATAATAGTAAAAAGATTTTCTTTCCAACTTTTTTTCTTGCAATGTATAGCTAATTGAAAACTGATTGACTTCTGTTAAAAATATTTTTTGTCAGATTATCGCAAGTACTCGAA
>NW_017149963.1:0-1778 GCF_001652005.2 Ceratina calcarata | reverse complement strand
ACTTTATATCATTGTTATTATTAAAATTTTCGTCATAATCAGAATCACTGTCACAATTCATTTTCACTGAGATTAGACGTAGAATGAAATGACATTAGGTTTGTTTAATCGATAACAAAAGCCATCGAAGTTGTAATTACATCATTTTCCGTCTTTTCCGCCCTAGGGCGGGAATGTGCTATTTTGCGTCCGCTAAACATGCACGAGAAACCGAATTTCGCGCCCGGAGGGTCAAAAATGTAAGAACAAACTAGAATCAGTGTGTATATATATCTCTATTGCACGGCCCTAGGGCGGAAAAACTGTATTTCCTGTCCTGTGGCTGTAAAATAAATATATATGTACACACTGATTCTAATTTGTTTTTATATAGGGTAGGGAAACTCTACTTTCGGTCCACTTTATAGGCGCCGAAAATGGTCTTTTTTAGCCATGCGTTATAAAAATGTATACAATTTAAATTTGATCAGGTGTTACGCGAGTTGAACTTCGAGTTTGACAACCTTGAGAGGAGGTCGACGAACGGTAACGGTGCCGACGGTAGCAACGTTCGCTTATGGACGAACCACAGGGTAATGGAATGGCTGCGAGTCGTCGACCTGGCCGAGTACGCACCGAACATGAGAGGCTCCGGGGTCCACGGCGGATTGATGGTATACGAAGGACGGTTCACCTCTGAGCTCCTAGCCACGCTGCTGAGTATCTCGTCTGGTAAAACATTGCTCAGAAGGCACTTGACTACGCATTTCAATCAGATACTGGGAAGGGAAGTCGTGCAGAAGAAGAGGGAAATCGAAGCCACTCTGGGATTTGTCCCATTGACCCTCACCGCGAGATTAAAGGTACGATCTTTCGTATACACGGAAGGTATTTAGATTTAACACAGAATCAGGCAGTCTTATTTAAACTATCTCTCGTTCTGGAAGGTGGCGAAGAAGTCTCAGTTTACGTTGAAGAGGAAGAAGAGTAAGAACGAGGCTGATTATGGGAACCTGGTCTGCCCTTTGGAGGCCAGCCCGCCAGGTACTCCGTTGTCACCAGGTTCTTCGAGCCCAGGCAGCCCTAACTTGTACTTCTCTTCATCTCCATTCTAACAAATAATCGGTATCTCGGTTCGAATTCAACGCGTACGCAAAACTATCTATCGTAAGTCTAACTGGACTAATACCAATCTTACTTCGGACTTTCATTACTATTTCATTACCAATCTCTTCAATTCGGATCAAACACTAATACAATATCATGGTTGTAATGTAATTTATTCACGATTGATTGACTCTACAATTCTGAATAGGTTTTACGTTTTCAGAGACAGAAGACAATAATCAGAGGAAAATTATCGGCTGCATTTGAACAACGAATAGATAAAGAGAAATAATTGTCATATCGAAAGTGAATTGTAAATAACAATACATGACACGAGGTGGGACCATTTTTTACCATTTCAAACGTTCATTCATGATTATAGATAATCAAATTAACAGTAATAAGTAGCAATAGGGACGATATTGTAATGGTTTTATAAAATCTATACAAAATATACATTAAGAACGATACTGTTTGCCAGCTTCCATTTTCAGCCATGATTCAAACGCGTGATTGGCGGCCATCATGCGGACTGTCGGATGCGGTTGGTCAAAACCGTGACGGCCATCTTGCGCACCGCCACGCCCCACGTGAGCGCAGTTGGCCAGCCCGTGACTGCCGTTGTGTGTTCATGCGTAAATAGACCCCGCGCGCAGCCTTCTTGCCTGGCGGCAACATAGAGATAGTATACA
>NW_017149962.1:0-274 GCF_001652005.2 Ceratina calcarata | reverse complement strand
TCTCGACTGATAATTCAAGACGGAGAGTACCTCGGTCTTGAATTTCCTTGTATGCAAGAGAACCCGGTAGCTGTCCAGAAATACTTCTGTTACCAGCGAAAATGGATTCGTCACGTGAGAATTTCGAAGAGGAGCTCTCTCGTCGAAGGTTGTTACCGAAGTAATAAAGTTCTCTCGTCCGTCGCGATCGCGTGGCAACGATTTTCCGCGACTGCGTACAGGCTCGGATCATTCTATCCTTTACTCTCCGACGCTCGCGAAATTATTTAACGCT
>NW_017149961.1:0-274 GCF_001652005.2 Ceratina calcarata | reverse complement strand
GTATTCTTGTTTTATATTAATATTTATAGAAATTGTGAAAACGCAGATATCTTAAGTAATTCAAACTTCGAAAACACGGATGATGGTATCTTCTACGAGAAGATCATCCTATTTTGTTAAAAAGCTATCAGTGGCGAAGCAAGTTCTAACTATACAAGCTATAAAAGTTTTAAAAGTTTAGTAATCTACGAGAAAAGAGCGTAGTTACTTCTTTATTTTTACTGAATCACCATTTTGTTAATTAATAAAATTCCTCGGTCGAGTAATAATCCTC
>NW_017149960.1:0-274 GCF_001652005.2 Ceratina calcarata | reverse complement strand
GAGATTAATAAGTATATATGCTTTATTATACATGAAAAAGAAAAAGCCGAACGAGCCAGAGAGCCTCTTCGGACAAACACATAAAACATCTTACCTTTTTTATATACGTACCTACAGATTACTTATTTATATACGAATTTATTTATTTAATGTCTATATGTTATTTATTTATACGTTATTTATCTATTTAATGCCTATATGTTATTTATTTATCTATTCAATGTCTATATGTTATTTATTTATACGTTATTTATTTATTTAATGTCTATGTTAT
>NW_017149959.1:0-274 GCF_001652005.2 Ceratina calcarata | reverse complement strand
CTACAAATACAGAACTTTTTTATAAATGTATTCAATCTGGAATCTAGTAATTGGACTTGTGAGTGCAATTCCTAAATCTCACTCGACGAATTTATTAAAATTGAACATAAAATTCATGCAAAGTTTGTTTATTTTAAATATATATACAAATCAGACGATGTATGTATTACAACTTCAATTCAATTTAGTTGTACAATTTTTTAATTTCATTCTCTCTGTACATATTACAACTTTAATTCAATTTAGTTATACAGTTTTTAAGTCTCACAATTTT
>NW_017149958.1:0-274 GCF_001652005.2 Ceratina calcarata | reverse complement strand
TAAGGAAGGAAGAACGGAGGGAAGAAGAAAAAGAGATCTCTCTCTCGGTTTTGGCGACGCACGTGTTAGTGCATTACACTTATACCTACAGGCACACGCGTGCACGCCCACGCATTGTGAACCGAAGCCGAAGGTAGGGTGGACGTTCCGACGAAAGCCTCGAGATTTTCTCATTTAATTTGTTGTTATAGCTGCTTGAGACGCGCGGACCCAGCCATTCCTATGACGGCTCACGGATCCTCAAACATTCATTATATTTTTTTTTCTTTTTTTT
>NW_017149957.1:0-274 GCF_001652005.2 Ceratina calcarata | reverse complement strand
TAATAGATGTTCTTTATGTAATATTTTGAGAACACATTCATATATTTTTGTACATCGTAATACATATATTTAATCGTAGATAAAAAATTCATTTTGAATATGACAAGTTTTAGACTAAGCACTGAGTACGTTCATGATTCATACTTTACTTCCTGGTTGTCAGCCCTGATTAGTAGGATCATGGTTGACCGATTGGGTTAGTTTGTGTTTCATTTATCATCATTTAATTAATGTTATATGCTTAATTTCAAGTTTAATTTATTCCTAATATTTG
>NW_017149956.1:0-274 GCF_001652005.2 Ceratina calcarata | reverse complement strand
TCCAAAATCCCATTTTGCCTCCTAATAAATGGAAGATGGAGAGAGTGACCAAGGTCTTTCCAGGGCACGACTTTTGAGTCGTCGAGGATAAAACGAAGGGGAACATATACGCAGTCGATTACGCGTATGTGTATGTTGCCCATTACAGAAAAATCTGAGGAATTCGATCAGCCTGTTGGAATACCAGAGGGATGGACGTAAAAAATAATTAAACTCCGACGGTCTAACGGATTACGAGTCGAAGGTGAAGAACAATAGATCGATCATATGATCG
>NW_017149955.1:0-274 GCF_001652005.2 Ceratina calcarata | reverse complement strand
GTGTGCATAAAAGTGCTTTGTGCGATATAACCTGCAATAATTTGGAACCGGCAGAGGAAATATCTACAAATATAGAATCTCTGAGGCTGTAATCTGAGAAATAAGTAAGTACGAAACGAGAATGTGAATACTACCTTGCAGTTTTCGATGTGCAAAGTGAAGATCCATTAGCCTTCTGAGTGAACAGTAATTTCTTGCGAGGGAGTCGATATCTCAAATTTCAGGATCGATTCACAGATTCTAATACTTGCACTAAACACAATATTATCAAGAA
>NW_017149954.1:0-274 GCF_001652005.2 Ceratina calcarata | reverse complement strand
AGAATTTTGCCCATGTCTCCTTGAGAGCGTTCTTGCGAGTTTCAATTCGATGAGATGTAACGTTCGCCGCACCAACACTCATTAAACGGTTTAGCGAACTGGCAATAAGGTCCATATAGGAAGTTTGTTGAGCAATATGTTGCTCTATATGACTTATTCTCATTTTGAATTTTGGAAGTAATATCACTTTCACTTGAATCCGGCTCGAAGGACCAAAAATGTTTAAGTAGCTGGAAATATATATAGATGAAATCTGAAAATAATTAGAATCAAA
>NW_017149953.1:0-274 GCF_001652005.2 Ceratina calcarata | reverse complement strand
TCTAATTTTTGAAGTATCATCGGTTTATTTAAAAGTGAATAGATTTTTAGAATACAGATACATCAGGAATCTATTTTAAAATGACTGCGAAACGCGTCTGAGAATTCCCCTAGCAGACAGAAGATTCCCCTCTTGCCGGTTCGGGTAATTTTCGAATTAAGGGATGAAATTTTACGTCTAAGTTTTAAATAATAATAAAATAGTACTTCTTCTCGAGATGTCTTTTTCAAATTGTTTATTTTTAAATATTGTATAAATAATAACAGTACGATGG
>NW_017149952.1:2174-2902 GCF_001652005.2 Ceratina calcarata | reverse complement strand
GGAAAATACTAATAAAAAATCCAGAACTAATAATTACTAAATACTGAATAATTAATTTTATTATCAATCAATCATGATTCTACCTGAAGACAAAAATAAACGGTGCCAGCCGTGAAGCACGTCATAGCTCCGATCATATGAGCCGCGACTACGCGGGCTTCTTGAAAATTCGCTAAAATATCCAGGCCAAAACAAGCCAGGGCACCGCACCAAGCAGACATAGTAACGATCTTCTTGTTAACGAGATCGTTACCCCTTTCCAATTGCCATTGGGACACTTGCCGGTGTCTGATATAGACGCAACAGGCGACTACAATGAAACGCGCGTGTACATATACGTCGTTATTAATCGCGGTTCGACGGGTGCGTTTTAAGATAAGACTGGAAGAAATTTACGGAGCAGCGCGGCTATGTTAAGGAACTGGGCAAATATGCACGACTCCGGGGACAACGTGCCCGTTTCCGATATGTATGGAAATCCTGGTACCACATGCTCCCATTGAACCGATATAGTGTACCTGGAATGCGATTCATTTGATAGCTCGGCTTTATCGTTACTACACGCGTATCGTGCAGCACTTCAAAATGTGAATTATGTACTATTACATAAGCACGAGGAGGCAGTGGTAGAGTCTTAGGAGTTTCAGGAAAGATAAGGACAAATAATTATTATTACTGTTAACAGAATCAGAGCCAATTATTATAGTCTTGCAGAATCCCTTCAACGT
>NW_017149952.1:0-667 GCF_001652005.2 Ceratina calcarata | reverse complement strand
TGATGAACGAAGAGTCTTCCAAGGACATAAACTATCACGTCTTCGTATAGGTATATACTTTATTAGGTATATACTTTACCTGGATAAGATAGGATCCCTGGAAACGTTTTTTCGTGACTAATCGTAAGATGGCTAGGGTTACAGCAGAAAACTCGTTCATGGGGCTGTGGAAGCGACTGTCCGTGGCTATCGGACCTCCTGCCCAACGTAGTCCACCTGATCACTTATTAACGCACACGACCGCGTTCTGCGACAATTAACGCACCGCCTGATCCGATTTTCGATTCGCTCGATACGTATACATTCTCTGTATACGAGTGTTATCATTAACCATCGGGTGATTAAAAAGAAAAGCAAAACACGAGCCACTGAATTATCGGCGAGCGTTGCTTATATTTGTTACATAGCCCGGTCGTGACTAAAGCTAATTAGAATTTTATTGATAAAGGATTGCTGGCACACGTCGGGCGTACGTTCGATAATTCTCGCATACCAACGTAGCTAAAGCAACGACTGCTGTCTACCAAGAATTTGTAATTAACGTCACATTATCGATGTTAGCCTCCACTCGAGTCGCATAATTCCTCCATCGTAACTAGAAAACCTTCCTGATTTTTTCCTAGCATTTTAAACACACGTTCTATTCATTTAATTTTATATATTATAT
>NW_017149951.1:0-274 GCF_001652005.2 Ceratina calcarata | reverse complement strand
TAAACAATTCATTATAATAAAGTCATAGTCATCTGCAGTTGCAGATAAGCACTTTATTATTAATGGGGATAAAATTATGTGCAACGAATATTACGATCAGGTTTACGTCAATTATCAATGAAAATTTATTATACTCTTTCATTATACTCTACTTTAAATTCTCATACGTCGTGCATATATTTTGCATATATTTTTGCATGTTTGCATGTTTGCATATTAATTTTACATAAAGAACCGCTGTCTAGTTATAACATTTTGATCGTATATTTAGAGC
>NW_017149950.1:0-274 GCF_001652005.2 Ceratina calcarata | reverse complement strand
GGCCGTAGTCAGGTAGTTAGCATGAGACTAGAGTGGTTAGTTTCCACTTAGTCGGCTGATGCTGTGGCGAGGCTGGTGACAATCCGTTTGGACTGGGAGCGTCTGAGTAAACTCAAATGGCTCTGACAAGTTGGCATATAAATGCATTTTTGTCCCTAACCCGCTCCTTAATGCGCATTTCTGGAATTTGTATTAGAATGTCTCGTGCCTTACTGTACGGAACTGATCACTCTGAAATGGTGGACATGAGTCGTGATAATACAAAGACCTCCTG
>NW_017149949.1:0-274 GCF_001652005.2 Ceratina calcarata | reverse complement strand
AGGTGAGGACTTATCTAATAAAATGCTTTATAGTAGTTTATAAGAGTCATTTTAAAGTTGTATAAGCCGTAAGATATCTGCTAAAAGTTTAAGATATGTAATAAAAAGCTATGTCCAATATTTGACGCAACGAATTTAAAAAAAAAAATGATAATTACAGAGGAGTAAGATTTATAAAATTGTTCGACCTGTTTTTCATAAGAATTCAAGATGTAACAACTTTTTTAACAGGCTCGTAAGATTTCTAAAATTTTGTACAGTGTCTTATTAATGT
>NW_017149948.1:0-274 GCF_001652005.2 Ceratina calcarata | reverse complement strand
TCTCGAGTTGCTGGTTCGCCCGAGCGCAAAAGGCCTCGAGTGCAAAGGGTTAAACTGCGATAATGATCCATCGAGACAATGATCTACAGTTAGATCCATTATAACGAGACATGATCAAATGGACGTGTACCCGGCGAAAATTCAAAGTAGATTTTCTCGAAAGCAAAGCCTCATATGAAGAAATTTTATTCTATATTTTCAACTTATTTGTTCATGTAGAATCACCTCCTCTTCGCTGGTACCAACAGTTGCCCAAGACCTGTATAACAGAAGT
>NW_017149946.1:0-274 GCF_001652005.2 Ceratina calcarata | reverse complement strand
GTCTATCAATTGATTTACAATCTTGAAGTATGTTTATTAAAATACTGTGAAGTGAAGTTAGATACATGTGGCTAAAATTCAAAAATGGGTGAACTCTGCTTTCAGTTATTATCGATTCGATGAAATTACTGAATAATGTGAAAGGGCTGTTATAAACGTCAGATTCATTTTTGTTATCTTTATTTATAAATAATTCAACACTAAATAGTAACTGTTAAAAATGCTTCAATGCTTTGTCATTGTACGTAAGGGTTCATACAACCTAACAAGACAA
>NW_017149945.1:0-274 GCF_001652005.2 Ceratina calcarata | reverse complement strand
ACCGTTTCTGTTCTGCCGTTTCCAATGAGTCGCGCATTGATCAGTCCATAGTTTAAATCCGACGGGATTTGTGAGAGACGACGACGCAAACGTCAATCACGACGCCACGATGTCGTCGAGTCGCGAAACACAGATTCAGAGTCGATGATAGTAACACGCGATAAGCCATTTATCCATTATTGCTAGTTTATAATTGTCAGCCTTCAGCTTTATGCAGATTACGATTGGAATGATGGATTTTCTTCTCTCATTCTAAATGTGATCTAAATTAATT
>NW_017149944.1:0-274 GCF_001652005.2 Ceratina calcarata | reverse complement strand
GGTCGGCTGGCTTACCGGCGGTACGCCTGTCCTGCTGTCTCGAAAAGTGTTTCCACACACTCGTCGCAAAACAGGGCTGGTCTGCATGTGTACAGGTTGTTCGGACAGAGGTCGCATTTCCACCTGACCGTAGCCGTCTCGGAACGGTGCATGAAGATCACGTCTTCTTCACATGGGGTCGTCCTGGCACACTCCCAGCATATCTCCGCGTATTCCAGCGCGATGTAGTAACAGAGCACTACACAGTGCGCTTGGTTGATCCGCGCCCAGATGT
>NW_017149942.1:1423-2285 GCF_001652005.2 Ceratina calcarata | reverse complement strand
ACGATGAAGATCGTCAACAATAAGAACACAAAAGAAACATAGCAGACATTGAAATCGTCAGTCAGTTCCTTTGATCTCGAAGTGGCCCTATTTCCGTGTCAACGTCATCCGCAGGCAGTCTGACCCGCGCTTAGACGACGACAACCGTTGCAATTCCAATGTTAGCACGTGTTCTTCGAAACTGTCATCGAGTTTACACGAAACCGAACAATATCGTTGAAAACTGGACAACGGTAGTGGTTTTCTTTGCCATGATGCACCATCCCAGGACCATTGAAACTTTGGCTAGGAACTGTGCGACCGCAATAACTGTCCGCGGTGGAATTCGCGAAATGTTTCCCCGCTCGCGAGATTAAATAGCGTACGTGACGAACGGCGATCAACTGTGCGACGGGTATCAACTGGGTTTTAGTTGTTTGCAAGATTCTCCGCGCGGAGTGATCCTCGGTTCAAATATCTCGGAGATATCCCATCGACTGGTGGTGGTTCGAAGGGCCAAGAGTGAAGTCGAGCAAGATTAATTAACTCGTCGTTTCTATTTGAATTGGTGTCCATCTACAAAGGAGCCCATGTGTCCATCCTGTGCCAGCAGAAGCGTGGATGACCTCTGATCGGACGACTTGCGGACTCCCGAGATTGGTAAATCATAATTTATATAAGTAGAATAAATTTAATTGACAAATTAAAGGATATTTAAACGATCCTAGTATGTGAAATTTGTTATTGTAGATTGCAATTGTTATTAAAAAGCGAGCTGTAAATTTTAAAGCAATTCATCGGTTTTTTTATAGATTGTAGTGACTTCTGCATGTATTCTTATGATAATCACTTTTCTCGTAGGTAATAGTATCATTTACAACTT
>NW_017149942.1:0-721 GCF_001652005.2 Ceratina calcarata | reverse complement strand
CTAGTGATACTCAATTTTCCTATGAATGCATAAAATCCACATAATTAATAATTTATAATAATTTTCAACAAAAGTAAAAAAGAAGAATTTATTTAAAATTGTTAGGTAAATAAATTCAATTTATAATATACATTAAAGTACACCTGTTGCACTGAAGCCTTCATTCCTGTCATTAGAGACACAAATAAAAAAAAATTGTATCCCATATTATTAATTCATCAGATTTTGTCACATACTTCATTAAAATTGTAGAAAAAGTAAGAATGTATATAAAATGAAATTCGAGTATGTAGGAACGGACCAAAAATTCCACGACATTGATGCTAAGGTCCACGAAATAAAATATGGGATGTATAATAAAATGTGGTCTCGTGGCGTGTTTCGGTTGAGACTAAAGCTGTTGCAGCGAAATATTCAAATACGATTATGGCAACGTGGCTTGGCGATTAAAACGCGAGTATCATCTCCGTTTGTGCGAGGCAGTTTCGGGTAGCACTGGGAAACAATCCTGTTAACAGGAAGTGTACTTAGAATTCCAAGCATCGACTCATTTTCAACAATCATTGACAACAATTAACAAGTTTGATTGTCGAAAATCTTCTCTCTCTGTCCAGTCAATCTCATTTCCAAAAATCATTATTTCTCAAAAATGGTACATAATTAAACTCCTTCTGTTAAATTTTCTATCATACAGTGTTCTATATCTAAAAAATATTATTAT
>NW_017149941.1:0-274 GCF_001652005.2 Ceratina calcarata | reverse complement strand
ATAATATTTCGAATAGTCATTTTAAAATACAATAATTGATAATTGATTTCGTTAAATACATACGATATACATATTTATCATTTGCTCGATTAACAGTTATTCGGAGAAATATATTCGGCTGAAGTAAAAAAGAAAAACAGGAAAAAACAAAGAAAGAGATTTATCGTTTCCAAGAACGTGGTGAATTATCGGAATATTCTTATAGCTGCATTCATAGGTTTCTACAAACGTTATTTCAATGATCTATGCAGTTTCACATTTTTTACTTATTTAT
>NW_017149940.1:0-274 GCF_001652005.2 Ceratina calcarata | reverse complement strand
CTACAGAAGGCATAAACGAAATACGATAGGCTACCAAAATGTTAATATCAACTGTTGATATAATGCGGGACGAGTGTACATTAAAATATGAAATATACAGGGTATCCCAAAATTAGTGTAAGATATTGAAATTGGAGGTTCCTGACGTAATTTTAAACAACATTTTCCTTAGCGAGAACGTTGTCCGAGGCTTGGTTGAAGAGTTATTAACAAAAAACTCCGACCAATCAGAGCGTTCAGTTGGCGCGAGCTTCGAATCGGGAGCGTTGGCTCG
>NW_017149939.1:0-274 GCF_001652005.2 Ceratina calcarata | reverse complement strand
TGTCGAGTTACTCAGTCTTTCACTGAGTTATTTCGTCTTCAATCGAATTCGTAGCTTCAGAACCTACAAGCCGTGTTTTGTCAATTTGAAGCTAGGTTTTTTGTTACTGATTGCAAAATTGATAAAATGAGCCGTTTTGATAAATATAGTGATGAAGAAATATGCGCTGGCAGATTATCATACTTTTCGTGTGATAGTGATTCTGAAAGTCAAGATACCGAAGAAAGCGACGATGATGACATTATTCCACGTTCTCGAGTGTTCATCCGAAGAA
>NW_017149938.1:0-274 GCF_001652005.2 Ceratina calcarata | reverse complement strand
CCTTAACTTTCATAACTCTTTTACATTTTTCCGTCCATTAGAAATAAAAGAATAAAATAAAAATGCACACTTGAAAATGTATAAATTCCCTTCATTAAATTTACGATTTTTCTGTATGAATTTTCTAAACTTTGTTTTGCACCCTAATAATTTCCCTATGAAAAAATTCCCTAATATGTATTCTACCCCTGACTATATGTTTACATGATTTTTTCAAAATTTTTTGTCCACTGGAAGCACGGAAATTAAATATAACTTATGAAATGTATAGTTG
>NW_017149937.1:0-274 GCF_001652005.2 Ceratina calcarata | reverse complement strand
GAAATCGGAAGAGAGAATATTCTCTTCCGAATATACAGTCCACTGAGTATAATCAATTATTGAATTCTGCCGGGTACGAACAGAATAATAACTTTAATCGTTTCGGTTATTTTTGTTGTTACAGCGATTGACGATAAGAGACGCGGCGAACAACGGCCCTAGCCTCGAGGGCAAACAAATCTTATTAATCCTCTTACATATCTTATATTTGTATTGAATTTGAGGGATCGGCCCGTTGGCCGGTCCAATAAATTTTGAATTTATTGAAAATTTA
>NW_017149936.1:0-274 GCF_001652005.2 Ceratina calcarata | reverse complement strand
GTCAGGAACCTCCCATTTCAATATCTTACACTAGTTTTGGGACACCCTGTATATAACTGGATTTTTCCAAATGTTTTTAAATAGGGCTCTTAAAAGCTTGCCGAACTTAAAAACTTAGAATACGATATCCTATTTATTTTAGATTTAATATTTCTAATTCCAATGGTGAGAAAATTCTGAAAAAGATCAGAGATGTACGATTATGCAAGGAGTATATTTAAAAAAATTTTTAGGTTCGTTTGTAACAAATTCAAATGGAAAATGAATGTAAAAC
>NW_017149935.1:0-274 GCF_001652005.2 Ceratina calcarata | reverse complement strand
TGAAACAGACTTGTACGCCCGATAAGCCAAACGCCGAAAGGCGTTTTCGCTCATAGGTATTCTCCCGGGAAACCACTGTCGATACAATTGCACAGCAGTCGTCCTGGAAAACCCAGCTTAAGTGTAAATTACAATCATATTGTAATATTCCGCATTTGTCAACGACCGATCCAAGATTCAGCTGAGAAATTGATGACAGAAGAGCACGATGGATCGTTTGCAGTTTTTCCTGCAGAAAATTCTTGCAGATAATCTCATAGTCAAAGGTCGCTCT
>NW_017149934.1:0-274 GCF_001652005.2 Ceratina calcarata | reverse complement strand
TCAAGAACACACCTTGTTTCCTTACATCATGGTTTTTCAGTTCTCAGTTCTCGACTGCCATTTATGTGTTTCGTGATATATGAGTGATGAAAATAGAGGATATATTTTCATTTCATTATTGATTGAGACATTTCAAAATTTTATCAAAGTGAGTAAACCTACCACAATGACCGTAGACACTTCAATGAAATTTTAAAAGATCTTAATCAACAATGAAATAAAACATTTAAAAATACACCTTCGATTTTCATTAATTATGTATCAGAAACACATT
>NW_017149933.1:0-274 GCF_001652005.2 Ceratina calcarata | reverse complement strand
TTGCTCCGTTCATGATGGTGCACTGTTTTAATTGTGTTTAATTGTGGTATCGTAATGGAATAAAAGATCCAAGCCTTGTTTCTTTTTTTTTACGAGGGGGAAATCTTCAAAAGATTTTGTATTTGTAATCAATAATGGAAAATAAGCATGACGTGGGAAAAACCAGGGATCACGGTCAGTTGTCCTTTCTTCTCACTCTCGATTTATGCTTAAAAACACCGAGGAGATTATAGTTTCTTGGAACCTCAATACAGTTCCGAGATTATTATTATTT
>NW_017149932.1:0-274 GCF_001652005.2 Ceratina calcarata | reverse complement strand
CAGTGTGGTAGTCTTACTCACTTCAATAAGATTTAAAAAAATCTAAAGTTATTAAAAAGTCTTCAATAACGAAATAAAACGTTTAAAAATATATTCTGGATTTCGATTTTTGCGCATCAAGCAGTTGAGAACTGAGAATTGAAAATTGAGAACTGAGAATTCAGAAACGACTATAAATTCGAGTCTTGAGTGATGTTCTTAAACCTTACCAATGGTATCCAAGTAAAACACAGTACCTAGTGAATATTACTTCATTTATATGAAAAAATTGTTT
>NW_017149931.1:2557-3463 GCF_001652005.2 Ceratina calcarata | reverse complement strand
ACCTTTTTTGTAGCTGACGATTAGAGCTACAACTTTTATCTGAAACATTTTTCTCTAGCATTAATATTTAGCGAGTTATTGACAAAAAAAACGAAGAATCAGTTTTTTGCAAATTACTCGTTAACTATAGCCGATAGAAAAAAATGTTTCATACAAAAGTTGTAGTTTTTGGCAGTACCTACAACTTTTGTTTGAAACATTTTTCGCTAGCGTCAACAGGTAAGGAGTTATTATCAAAAGAAAGGAAATTTGCAAAATTTGAAGGGGTACCTCCTGGGAAAAATCTCAAAAAAATAGAAAATTCCTTTCTCTCAAAATTTCGAAAAATGCTTTAAATAAAAATTATAGGTAACACTATTTCCTGTAGAAAAGGTCGTATACAGTTGTCTTCCATCTCGAATACTTGAGGACTAATCGATTAATTAATCCGTTCTTTAATGAATGAATCTCTCGGTCATTAAATCATGGGAGTCGATACCGTGAGCTCGCCTACTGTTATTTATTCTACTGTGGCTACAGTATTGGTAATGTCGCAACCGAAAAGTCGATAGTCTCGTTGATATTCCATCCGCAGTTCGCTTAATAGTGCGTAATTATTTCAGTGGCCCACTTTACGTCTCATTAGAATTGTCATTTTCACTACTCTTTTCACGCGAGTCGAATTAATTCCCTAGCCACGATTCCGAACCGGCCTGCGGCGCGTCGTTATGAATTCATATGAACATAACGATCTCCCATTAGCTTTCGCGATCAACTGTCGAATATATTAAATTACGTTATTGTACGCCGGTGATTCCTCCGCGAGGCTTCATAAAAAAGACTCCAGGCGGTCATACATCCTCTTATATATTTAACAGGTCAATTATTTATTTCATTACTATATTTATTGAAGAGGACAAACTTTTA
>NW_017149931.1:0-753 GCF_001652005.2 Ceratina calcarata | reverse complement strand
TACTTGGAATTAGGTATATTTATAACAAGGAGAATATTTTAAATATTATTTGTGCTATTTATGAATTTATTATAGCATTATTATTATTATAGTATTTGTATTAAAATTGCATAATTGTCTTAACTATAATACTTGGAATTATCTGTATTTATAACTTTAAAAATGATTTAACATTCCTTTTATTTGAAAGGTCCTCGGAAACGGAGGAACGCGTATTCCGACACGACCAATTTAAATTGTAATCCAAGGTAGGCCAGATTTCATTTCCACCAGTAAAATTATCTCGCTAATGTAATGAGACGGACTGGAATTTAATATTTGCCAAAGAAGACTCGTGGCCGTGGCTGTTTAGTTTTTAATTTGTAATTCGGCCCGCCCGGAGTGGAAGTAAACGTTGACGACGTGTTTACCAGAGAGAGGATGAATAGCCTCCCACAGTGCGCGATTAATTAGAGAACCGAGGGCCTACCGCCGACGGCCTGTTTCACTTCGTTATCACCCGCTGGTTTCGCCCACACTCCCAAGAGTTCCCACCGAGGGTGAATCGGTTTTCGAATTTCTAGCGAAGATCGCGTGTCAATTTTCATCGGTCGCAAAATTCGTATGATTGATCGACTCGCTGATCGAATTAGACTGGAAACGGAAATGTCGATCGTAAAAATCGGTCGGGAAATCTCGTCAATTAAATCTTACAGTGTTATACACCAATACCTCACTTTGCGTCGTGGTTACGTTCCAAAAAAACACGACGCA
>NW_017149930.1:0-274 GCF_001652005.2 Ceratina calcarata | reverse complement strand
AATTGGCGGAATGAAACGCCGCTGTTATTTTATTTTCGTCTTTCTACTTTTTTTTACGAATTATTATGTGTGGACCGTCAGAACGAAAATACGTACGATATTTGAAGAGACTTATTTGAATATAAGGAATATTGTTTGTCAGTGAACACGATGAATAACATTAACATTTATCTGTATCAGAAAATTATGAAATAAATATGTTTAGAAATTGTGAAGCTAGTAAATATTTTATAATATCATCTTGTAATGTGCGGAATTTCGAAATGTATAATGT
>NW_017149929.1:0-274 GCF_001652005.2 Ceratina calcarata | reverse complement strand
GAGGCCTTTTTCGCTCGAACGAACCAGCAACTCGAGAGGAGTTAACTGCTCCCGCATTTCATGAGTTTTTTACGGTTAACTAAAAGTGGTCTCAGGCACAACATAACACTTTACGTATCTTATTGGGCTCAGTAACTTTGAGAGAAATATTCTGATTGCCAAGAAAGTTAAATTCAAACAGCCGCTGTCGGAGCGCGGAACTTCTCTGTAATGGATGGCAGCACGGGAAGAGGACAAGTCCTGCTTCCAAGTTCGAACAAACGTCGAAGACAGA
>NW_017149928.1:0-274 GCF_001652005.2 Ceratina calcarata | reverse complement strand
CTTATACCCTTTACGGAACACTCTGTATACAGGGTGTCCCAAAACTAGTGTAAGATATTGAAACAGGAGGTCCCTGACGTAATTTTAAACATTTTCCTTAGCGAAAAAATTGTCCAAATTGTTGTTGAGGAGTTATTAACAAAAAACCAAGACCAATCAGAACGTTCGGTTAGCGCGAGCTCCGGCTCGGAAGCGTTGGCTCGGATCCAGACGCTCCGTCTATCAACAATCTATCATTTCCCCATCCATTCCATTTGAATAACGATTAAATGTA
>NW_017149927.1:0-274 GCF_001652005.2 Ceratina calcarata | reverse complement strand
AGTCAGTTTCGAATGAGCTGTCGAGAAACATTGAGATCGCTAAAAAGCCAGTCACTGTGTACATCACACACCTTATTTTACAAAAGTATCAATTTTATCGAAAAGTACCGCGAACATAATAAAATTTGTGTTCAAAATTTTAAAAATACAGTGTAATTCCCAAAAATGAGAAGGTTTAGAAATGATTTGCAAGATAGTGAGAGTAGTGATGATGGGTTGGAACTTGAAGCATATATTGACTTTAAATCCTGTACGGAAAAGTAACTGCGAAACG
>NW_017149926.1:0-274 GCF_001652005.2 Ceratina calcarata | reverse complement strand
GTGAAACAGTAAAGAAAAGAATGTAGAAATTAAAAAAGGACAGATACGAGTAGAAGAACCTTGAATAGGTATTACATACAATTAATGATCGTCCAGAGGTATTGGGTCCGACATGAAAGTTTGTTGCCATTTTTATAGAGAATTTAAAAGATGCACATTTAAATATTAATATACATTTATTGATTTATAGAATTATATTTGCTATTTTATTTCACATTTTCTCATCAAAAACAGTGCAAAATATGTGTTTGTACCATTTAATACTACGTAGCTC
>NW_017149924.1:0-274 GCF_001652005.2 Ceratina calcarata | reverse complement strand
GTGATAGCGTGCGCAGTGTACAGCCAGGCAACGTTTGTCCAGACAGCGGACTCTGGTCGCGCAAAGCTAACGCGGCAGGCTTGGCTCACTTTTGGTCACGGTGGCGCAGGTGGGGGAGTGCGTGGAATTGCACGTTTGGCCTAGAATGCGCTATTCTTCAACCTTTTCACGGCAGTTTGCTGCTAAATGTGTTGCAGGGTGGTCAAGGAAGGGATCCGAGGTTGAGTGAAATGCAGTGCCGCGCCCGCTATCTGGCGGCCTTAAAGATAGGTAG
>NW_017149923.1:0-274 GCF_001652005.2 Ceratina calcarata | reverse complement strand
GTATTAGTAATTCGTTTAACTTCTACATATCAACATGCGATATTCTTCATTTTTCTCAATACTTGGAAAGGAAAGAACAGACTACTAATTATTAATAAAAACATGCATTGTTTGCAAACAATTATTAAGAATTTTCCCGATTTAACGAACTGTTACATGTTTATTTACACATTCGACTTCGTTGAATTAGATTACGATACGTAAATATATTTATAACACAAAGTAGATTTATGGGATTTCCAAACAAGGAATTTTTCAGGAATTATATATTTTG
>NW_017149922.1:0-274 GCF_001652005.2 Ceratina calcarata | reverse complement strand
TTATTAATTAGAATTAAAGACTATTGGTATCGTTATTATTAAGAATTAGGATTAACGTTAATGGTATTAAATGCGCGTTTGCATGCTCGAGGAAGCGATGGTCGCCGTGTAGAATGAATATTAAAATCCACCTCGAATCACGGAATGTTTACGAAATCAATAAATAAATGGTTAAGTAAATGAACAAATAGACGAGGAAGGCTAAATCACTAGTAAATAAATAAATGAATGAACAAATTATGAATTAGAAATTTAATATATATTACTTATAGCG
>NW_017149921.1:0-274 GCF_001652005.2 Ceratina calcarata | reverse complement strand
TTTCAAACGAAGTTACCATTACAAGCCTGAATAAAATACAATATATGTATTAAAAGATTGACATTACAATTTTTTTTATCCAATAATAATATGTCTGTAGAATCTAATATTTAACAAATTAAGGTGTCTTTCAGTCAGAATTTATTTAACCCTTTGACTACGGCAGACCTTGAGACGCACCGGCTGTACCAAACGGTAGGAATTCAGTTACGACGTAGGCCGAGAACGACGAAATTTTAAGTAGGGATGCATTTTTGTGAAAACATATTTTAAT
>NW_017149920.1:0-3678 GCF_001652005.2 Ceratina calcarata | reverse complement strand
AAAAAAAAAAAAGTCCATGTTCCCCGGCCGAGGTATAAATTCTAGAAAATCCCTTCGTTCATATAACAGCAGATGCTTACTCCGGTTTCAAGAATAGATAAGATTCTTGTTTTATGTACGGCAAGAAGTCAACGGGCGGAATTTATGTAGTAACCTAATAAACGTCCGACGGTGGAACGATATTTCTTACGTCATAAAAAGGAGGCGAGTGTAACGAAAGCGTGGAAGGATCGATAAGCGAATGAAGGGAGGCGATGAAGTTCCTCTGAATGATAAGCATCACGGCCTGGGGAAAAAGTCCTCCCTTAGTTGCGCCGTTCCTTCCTCGTTTATCAAAGATTTTTCCCTTTTTACGCCTCGGCGTGTCCCGAGAACAAAAGCGAATTTCAGAAGATGAATCTTCACGGGAGAAGACTTTATTACTTCACGTGCCTAGGACTCGGGCCGCTTTTTATACCCGAGACAGATAATCCGTCGTTCGACGAGCGGCAATCGCAGTTAACGAAACGCGGGATCATCCGATCACGGGGAAAAATAATTTCCTATTTGAGCGAACAGTTTCTAAAGAAACCTGGTTAGAGGCAATCAAACTTTCTGAAGCTCACATGGCCCGTTACACGAGAATCTTTAACGGCCCCCCGCGCGCACCTCCTGCAATTACAGCCCTCGTATCAAGCTCGTAAAGAAAACGCTCGGCAACATACTCGTTTGTCAGACGCCGCGCGTCGCGTCGGTTGGTTACTTCCTCGCTCGTTTGGTTATGGCGACTCTAAAACAGAGACGGGTCGTGAAAGGCGGGCGAATCCCGGGCGTAACGACATCTCCCGCGCCAGTTTCACCGTGGCGACGTGTTGAAGTGTCTTGGAAAGGCGTACGAAAAACCAGGTGAATGCGTCACGACGTGCACCGAGAAGCTTCAGTCTTACACCGTGCATAAAATGTATATTCGTTACGCGTGGAAGGAAAATTTTTTTATAAACTGCAGCGATATTTCAGTAGACTTTCANATATAATGATCCAGTGGAAAGATATTTAAACGCGTATTTTAGAAATCGAGAAAACCGGTCGTTACTTCATAGTTTAACAGTAATGCCCGTACTAAAACATTCACTTGGTTTTTGCGCAACGAAAATCGTTACCGATGCCTTCGTCGCTACACCGTGTTCGAATTGGAACAGCGCAGCGTGGCCGTCGTCGCATCTGCGCTTTCGAGTCATTTGCATACTCGCGTTTGCGACCGCGGGGGAGGTAAGGGAACGCCGCCGCCGCCGCCGCTCGCATTCATTTCGCCCCTATTCTTCTTGCACCCCGTCGCGACGACGACGCTTCTTTCACGCGGCGTTTACGAGTCTTCCGTTACGGATTAAATTTAATACGGTGCCACGGCATCTCGCGGTCGCCATTACATTTTTTACGAAAATCCTCGTCGACGGTATGAGAAACGGGATATGCACCGGTGCAGCGTGTGGCGCTGGAATTAGAGACACTTAGACGCGTGTTCGCGCGGAATCGCACGGCAGCCGCCGAGCTGCCCTGAAATTTCCCCGTTTACGTTCGTGCGGTGTAACGCGCAGAGCCTCTCAGCGGGCGAGAATACGGCGCACCCGGCGTTCCTCCGTTGCCACGGGAAATGTTGGGACACCTGATTTGTTCCTCGCTCGTTGCCTCGGCTCGGATGAGTGTAAAGATTGCAGTCTTAAAGGATTACCTGGCAAAAATAAGACGCACGCCGCGTTTAAGTATGACGAAGGTCTGTATGCTAAGCATTTGGAAAACGCGCGAAGATTGTACGTTGTAAGCAATTTAGGGGATTTAGTAAAAGATACTGCCTGAATAATGCGTGTTGAAAATTAGCCTTATCTACTTCGCTGAACAGAATTTGTTGGTAAATTTCGTTGCGAGGTAATCAAAGTGTATTCGCAAGTACATAATCCGATCGAAAATTGCCAACAGGGATGAGAAATAATTGATAAAGACGTCGATCATCACATTCTATCACCGAAGTTAACAACTTTTATTATTTTTTTCAAAACCAGTCGCAATCGCATTACGTTCATGCGAGACGTTAAAGCGGATATAAAAAAACGAAATCTCGCGGTGGTGAAAGGATAAAGAGTGAAGCATTCGGGCGGAATGAAAATTGCAAACATTTTAAAATTCGGGTCGCTTGTATTGCTCACCAGAACGCGGAAATAAAATTCTATTAAAGCGTCTCGCTCGCATTCTAGCCTGCGATTAAAGATAACATTTTCGTACGTATTTTTTATTTTCTCCCTCTTTCACACTTTTTCGCGTATTTGACGAACAGTAAAGTTTTTAATTGGTGGTTAGCTCAGTTTCGTGAACTGGGATAGTTCCACCGGGAACTATTTCGAATACATTAACTATTTTCGAGGGAAATCAGTGTTATCGCTAAAGTATTTACCGAAGCCTGTTTTAACCCGATAATTAGGACAATCGAAACGTTCAAGTAATTAAAGTTCGCGACAACGAACTCGGTGTCGGTAGCATGTAGCGTTGCCGATCAATAACCGGAACTAAAAATGCAACAAGTGTTCAGATAAATTCTTGCCACGTATTTCAAAATTCTCTTGTAACAGATGTGTACTTCTTCCAGAAACTCTGTAACTATAAAACATAATTCTATTTTTATTTTTAATTCATTTTTAACAGAAAATCGTCACTCAGCTGATAGTGTCGCTTCTATTCTCGTAGAATAGTTTGCTATCACAAATTTCATTTGATTCTCGACTCGGTGAAGCGCATGACTCGCATTCTGTTTAGGTATTAGCGCAATATTTTTCCGGTTCAAGCGACATTACGATTTCGCTCGTAAGTTTGCGTAGCCAGAGGCACACCCCGTCGTGGTTATATTTGGTGTCTATTCGGTACGGCGTCCGCGAATGTGTGTTCGGAATCCTCTAGAACCTGATATCATAAAGATATCCGCGGCTGGAAATGATTGTCTCTTGGATTCGGAACGGGGAAGTAGTAAAAATGCATTTTATGCGGACGTTAGATCGTGGCGATATTGGTTCAACCGGGAGAGGGTATATCCATTCCCGCGATTGTTTCCAGACGTATGAAACGTAGCTGGGAAAATATCGTATGGGATAAACGTTTACGTGCGGAGCTTGCCCTAGCCTAGCTCGTATATCGGGTCATTAAGGCGGTAGAGAATTGGATACATTTTTCTTTATTTGGATCATCTCCAGGCGGGCTTTCGTGTGTATGCGTAAAATTTTAACGAGTTCGATCTATTTGTTAATTAACTTAATGCAGTTCAAATTTAATCTTCATATACAAGAGAGGTTGGATATATTCACCTATTCACTCGTCAACGCCCAGCTCAAACTTCTGTATCTACGATCTTCACAATTTTATATATCTTCCATGCCATAGGGACGCACTAACAAGGGATTTTGTCCCCAATCATCCTCTACCTCTACAGCGTCGAAAAAGGCTGAAACGTGTTTTTTTCCTATTTCGCTTATCGCGAATTCGCTTATTATCGACTTGATATTTATTTTAAAAGGCTGCAAAATTTTTTATACTACCCTTTGCAAGGAATAAGGAGAGAGATGATATGTTTTCAACAGTGTTTAAATTTCTTTTATTTATTTAACACATCGTCTTGAGTTTTGTCAAAAATGATTATAAGTAAATTAATAATGAATT
>NW_017149919.1:0-274 GCF_001652005.2 Ceratina calcarata | reverse complement strand
GTAAAACCCTTAAACCCGATAAGACAAGAATGATTAATAAAAATACATTAAATAAATGGTTAATAAAATTACACTAAAATAATGATATGATAAATGTGAAAACCTAAAAAATGAGTTTAACAACAATAACGAAGTATAATCAGACACGATTAAAAGTTGAACAAGAAGAACTGAGGAGATAAAAATAATTACGACAATCATGATAATCAGGAAACTCATTTGTCTTACAATACAATTTTATTAAAATGATAGACACATAATGACAAATATTGTT
>NW_017149918.1:0-274 GCF_001652005.2 Ceratina calcarata | reverse complement strand
ACACACGTGGGAACGTGGCGCGTATACCGTATCAGGCGCGACAGACGCCGTATTATTATATTTTACAGAATGCAAAGTATAGATATATAAAATAAATAAATGAATGAAATAAATAAATATATATATATATTGTTTCGTTATCGCCGTTATACCATCCGTGTAACATAACATTGCGAATAAATTTGCAGTTTATTATTGTAACCGACGAGGAAAAAAACAAAATAAAATACAATTCTTCAGTGTGCTCCGTAAATGATTAACGAGCTTCTTTTTT
>NW_017149917.1:0-274 GCF_001652005.2 Ceratina calcarata | reverse complement strand
TATGAATATTTTCCAATTAATAAGTAAAGAAGTACTTACTAATTGTACGGTCACTATAATTTTTATTTGAACTCATAGAATGCAGTTATGAAATCGGATGCGTTCCAATTTCGCGTCTGAGAGTTTCTCAGACTTTGAATCTAACAATAAGTACTAAACAGTAGGACGCGTACTCATCGTTTAATGCAGGATGTTTTTTTTAAATAGATTTTGTTTCTCCGATTTCGCGATACTTGACAATAATACGAAGTGATGAATCCATCGTAACATTTCG
>NW_017149916.1:0-274 GCF_001652005.2 Ceratina calcarata | reverse complement strand
ATCGACCGAAGAAATTACAGATTTGGAGAACATATAGAATTCCATCGAATTGTCCCTATTTTAGATTCGACGCACGTGACGGAAATGGAATTCAAGATATGAGAAATGGAATATGTCAATAGTAAAATGAGAACGGAGATATTCTAATGAATCTTAGAGCACAGAACTGATATTTTATCAAATAGAATTCTAATCTGAATTAAATTAATCCGACAAGATTGAACAATTCAAGAATATTATAAATTTAGAAGATAGAATGAAAAGAAGCTTTGTT
>NW_017149915.1:0-274 GCF_001652005.2 Ceratina calcarata | reverse complement strand
GGACGTCTCCGCGATTTCGTAGAAGGGGTGAGTTGTTCACCTGTGTGCTCGCGCGCCACTTTTCGAACGTGTTTTAATGAGACGACACCGAGACACTTGGAAAAAGAAGCGAGAAAGAAACGTGAGAAACAATGGCGCGGGAAACTCTAATCTGAAGGGCACTGGATCGAACCCTTCTCGTCTCTCGCAGCATTGTCTCCGCGAATGAACCCTTTACTACCACCGTGCCATCTTTTCTTCGACCCTTACGCGAAGCTTTTCGTGAGAGAGAGAG
>NW_017149914.1:0-274 GCF_001652005.2 Ceratina calcarata | reverse complement strand
TTGCTAATTTGTTCTGCAAGAACTGGTTTTGTGTGCGTTAATAGAATTTTAGTTATTAGAATTGTGAGATTTTCTAACAGAATGGTTTTGAAGGTAGTAATCGATATTTTTAGATTTTTCTATTAGCAAATTGAAGTTTGTTTCTCTGCTGGCTTTGGGAAGCATATAACAGAAAAATAAACTTTCGTAGTTTTTATACGATTACTGTTTATTTAAGATGTTCTCTCTTATAGTAAACCAGGATTTATATTGTAATTCTCGGAATGATATAAAA
>NW_017149913.1:0-274 GCF_001652005.2 Ceratina calcarata | reverse complement strand
GTATCAATTGATGAAGAAATGTAAAAAAAAAAATAAATAATTTTCATTTCAAAAATCTCGCAGCACAATGGTTGAGATCACTGATATAATGGCTCAGTTTCTGTTTTGATTAGACTTTCAATTCAGTACCGAGTTTACTTTTAATTTGTCGATATTTTTTGAGTAAGTGGAGAATGAAATAAAGAATAATATTTTTTTATAACCGTAACAAATTTCGCGTTGGACACACGGCCTCGTTATTCTTAGTTAAGCGAGCTCGAGCATCGGTAAATGT
>NW_017149912.1:0-274 GCF_001652005.2 Ceratina calcarata | reverse complement strand
AAAAACTACCCATCTATGGTATGAAATTCTATGCCATCGTGCGACCAATGGCTGTCGAACATAATAGAGACATCTGCAGTCCATGGCAGAGATCAGGAGGGAGATTGCATGGACTTAAAGGACGGTGCTTAAAGTGGGATCATGGGCGAGGGGAAAGGTTCCCAAAGGCATGAGGGGAAACAGCTCTGTTTGAGCTCACAAGTGGTGCCCTCAGTGCAGCCCAGGGATCTCGTATCTTTCCGTACACGCCGGAAAGTGGGGACGACGCGACCAT
>NW_017149911.1:0-274 GCF_001652005.2 Ceratina calcarata | reverse complement strand
GTATGTGTACAATAGAAATGTGCGGAAGTTGGAAAAATTTTTCCCGAGGAAGTCAATCGTGGCTTGCCTACGCACAAGTGAAAGCGTGAAGAAGTAATAAGAGATCGTGTGAAATAACAGAAGTTAAAGACGAGTCACTCATTGAATGTGTGAGGAACTATCCGGATTTGTATGACGCGGGTTCGCGTAATTACAAAAATGTGAAACATAAACAAATAATATGGTTAAAAATTGGAGAGGAATTAAATATTGATGGTAAGTTTCTTTTATTTTA
>NW_017149910.1:0-274 GCF_001652005.2 Ceratina calcarata | reverse complement strand
GACGTGATCCATTGGGGATAATGAAGACCAGTACGACGTGGACGAATACCGCTGCTTTCATTAGGAAAATGAATGCAATAATTGATTATTGCAATTCTTACTATATGAAAGGTCAGAAGAAGAGACCTTTGTCCGTAGAAGACGTGGATGTATACAACACGCAACGTGAATTTGCGGAATGGTCGGCACACTGGAGCGTAAGACCGTATGAATTATATGACATTAACAAAGAAGTAAACATGAAGCGAGCCCCATGTTTCAAGGGACTAACAAT
>NW_017149909.1:2502-3032 GCF_001652005.2 Ceratina calcarata | reverse complement strand
CTCTTGGATAGGTCGTGGAAATATTTATAATATCTGACCACTTTTATATTTATGAATATATATTTATATAGTAAATAATAGTTTTTTCTTGTTTTTTTTTATATATATTTTTTATTTTTATTTTATATAGTAAGTAATAAAAGTATTATGTAGTAAAAGAGTAAATAATAATAATAATAATAATTTATATATTATATAAATTAGACAGAGTACACACTTAAGACGAGCATATTAATACATCAAAAATAAACTTTAATAAAATAAGGAATATGCAACTAAGCATCATGGCGGAGAGTCACAAACGTCGTAGTCATGACTGGTACAAGGATCGGTATGCCAACATTGGAGGTATCTCCAACATAAACTAATGTCATCTACTAATTTACAATGCAAACGGCTACAATGCTAACTAGTATCCAAACAAATAAAAGAATTTTCAACAGAATTCCTTTCTCTGAGCTTACATGAATGTATCAATTTTTACCCGAGGCTGTTCAAATGAAGATCACTGTATTTATATAGACTGTAGA